>NC_034426.1:7352415-7541945 GCF_002078875.1 Numida meleagris
GCCCTCCGAGGCGCGGCCGCCGCCCCCCGGCCCTGGCCCCGCCGCCGCCCGCGCTCACCATGGTCTCGAGCCTGGTAACCGCCGTCTCCATGTTGAATAGTTGACATTCCTCAGGCGGCGGCGGGGAGATGCCCACCCCCCGCCCCGCAGGGTGGGAGAGCCGGAGGCTCCCATTGGGCAGCTGTCACTCGGCGCTCTCTTCCCATTGGCTCGCGGCTGACAGAGGGCGCTCGCTATTGGGCGGGAAGGAATGTAAACCCTCTCTGAGGTAGAGGGGAGGCTATTGGTTGATGGAAAGGCTGCAGGCGGTGATTGGTTGGGGGAGGGAGCTCCGCGAACCGCCATTGGGCCAGAGTAGAATCCAGCAGTGATTGGCTGGAGAAGAGGGCGCTGGGCTGCTATTGGGGGGAAGGGAGCGCTCCGTGAGCTGCAGCCTATCGCAGCGCGGCGAGGGCGCGCCTTGATCCAATGGGGGCGCGGAACAGCGCCCGGCCCGCGATTGGCCCTTTCTCCTCTCCCGTCGAGCTCTGGCACGGCGGCCAATCAGCGTGCGGCTGGCGGGGGCCGCGGGTGGAGGCGGCGGAGAGCGGCGCTGCCATTGGCTGCGCGCGGCGCGAGGAGCGGTTTGAATCGGCGGCGCCGGGAGGGAGGTGAGCGGGCTGTGGGGAGGGGGCGCTGAGGGGCCCCGCGGTAACGGCCGCCGTCCTCGGGCCTGGGGCCGAACCTCGGGTCCTTGCGGCCTCCAGAAGCGGGATGTCCCCAGAGTATGTAGCGTCGGTCCCTTCAGGGTGAGGGAGACCTGCCGGCTCACCCCGCGTTTAGCCGTGCTGTCCGCTCCGTGCGGCGCTCCCAGCGCTGGCAGCGGCTCCGGGTGGGGCTGTGCCGCCTTCCCGCGCCCTGCCCCGGGTTAATGGGTAACCCCTCTTTTGCAGCGGTGATGGCAAAGTACAAACAACGCCGACGAAAGCCGAGAGCCAGAACGAAAGCCGGGCAGGGCAGGAAGGCCGGAGCGGCCGAACCGAGCGGCCCCGCATTGCAGTAAGAGCGCCCAGCGCAGCGGGTCAGCGCCTCACGGCCGCGATGACCATAGCACTGCCATCTCCTTCTGTCCCAGGTCCGCAGGCCTTTCTCCGGACACGTCCCCAGCCCCAGCCCGTCCCTCGCTCTGCTCGTTGCCGTTGCCCGGCGTAGAACGCGTGGTCAAACCTTTTGCAGCGGTAGCGTCGCTGTTGTACTGGTGCCACAGCGCTGTCACGCAGGTAATGCCTTCTATTCACTGCACCCGCAGTGCGTGCACGTGTTCTCACCGCCAGGCTGCAAGGCAGGAATCAGATTGGAAAGCCAAGCTGTAAGCACAGTCATGGCCATTGCAACGCCTGAAGTCCGTTGGCTGCTGACGGAGTAACTGCGAGAAAAACGTCGCCTACGTTAAAAGCATAAGTGGAGTTCTTGTATTGCGGTATCAGGAGGATTCGCAATATCTGAGGGCACAGTCCTTCTTTAATAGCAGAGGTGACTGTTCACGATTGATGTGAATCATGCCTTAGAATTCCTAGATGGAATTAAAAGGCTTTTCTGAGAAAATCACTCCTTGGGCTCCTGCCGAGGAGCTGTTTGGCAAAATTGTGTATCTTCATGTTGTGCGGTTCTGCTGACCTCAGTGAGAAGACTTTGCTCTAGAGCTGTCAACAGCAATCAGAGCTCTCTGGAAATGCAACTTAGTGAAAACGTTCATGTGGTTTCTCTTTATTTTTAGAGCTTTACGGTGGTTAAAGAGATGATATTTCCATCACAAGTCTACTTAAGAGAGCTAAATACCTTTAAAGAGCAGCTGGAAAAGTTGGAAATGGAATTTTCCAGACTGAAAGGAATACTCCAGGTCAGTCTCCATCCCGGTGGGGCAGGGTGGTGGTTTTTTGTGTAAGGAACCATGGTCAGTGAGGAAGAAATTAAGATCTCCTCACTGGGGAGTGTTTCACCTCTCCACATTCAGCATTACTACGCTGCAGTTACCTCATGGCACAACGGAGCTGGTTTTCTGGTGAGGCCTTCTACCTCCTTCTGGATCAACTGAAGCCAGAACCTCCTTTCTCAAAAATTCCATTTGCTTTTAGCAGTGGATTGAATATTCTCTTATTTATTGTTTTCAGAACAATGGCATTACGACTTTGTCTTCAGAAAGCTCTTGTTGTCAGAGGTGCAGTAAAACAGTTCTGAGTGCTCCTGTAGAAGCACAGCTGGACCCACTGCCTGCTGTTCCCGGGCCTCCTGCAGTGCAGCTGCAGCCTGCCTCCGTGTCCCCTCCACCTCCTCCTCCTCCTCCTCCTCCTCCTCCTCCTCCTCCACCACTGCCGCCACCGAAACTGCCTGCAGCACCTCTCCTCCTCAAACGTGGCAGCGGCTCTAAAGCGCTTCTGGTAAGGATTGAGAAGGTTCTGCTTCTTTGCTTGTGGCTGAGTTCTTTGGAGCTGGGTTCATCAGGAAGGTGCCTTTGTGATGAGCAGCCCTTTGCCGATCCTAATCTCCCGTCCAACCACTTCTTGTTCTCAGGAGCCGTCGGTAAAAAAAGACGCACCGATGCACATCACTCTCAAAGATCTCCTGAATGTAAAACTGAGAAAGACGGACAGCAGCCTGAGAACAGACAAGGTAAGCCAGAGGACACGAGGATAACGGTGTACTGGGGCCAGCTCTGCACTGGAACCAGTGTATTTCCTGCAGTGCTTGTCTTGGCCCCCTGGAGAGTTTTTCAGGAAATTAACTCTTGCAAAATCTCAGTGATCAGCTTTAAGGAATCCTAATCCTGAATGTTGGCACTGGAAATGAACAAATTAAGACTAATGCCAGTGTCAGCTCACGTGCAGCACAACTCTTCTGATTTTAGATGAGGGGCTTTATGTTGTCAGTATATTTTGGACTTTCTTCTGCCTGGTTGAGATCTTGTTTGCAGTTGTTTGTTTGTTTTTAAACAAATGTAACTTGATCCAAGACATTAAAATCTTCACCATTCAAAAATGCACAAAAGCCATAAACCACTGAAATCTTTCAGAATATAAATGTTAAATGGATCTGTGATCAGTGAGGTTTTGTGAGCTTTTCTGTGTTAACATTATTTTCTGTCTTTAGGCAGGATCGCCAGCGAAGACACGCAGGGCATTAATTACAGTCTCTGATTTACAGAGTGTTAATCTGAGATCCAAATCCAAGCCATCAGCTCACGTTACAAGCTCCTTAATGTAAGACACTTTCATTCTTTCTTTAATATTAAAAACTTCCCTTCGAAATACATTTTTTTTCTGTTCAGAACAATGGTGAACACTTTACACAGTGGAAAACGTTTCATTTAAACTTTTTTTTTTTTTTTACAGCAGTACCCCACCTAAAAATCAGTTAGATCTTCGAAAACACCTTAAGAAAGTCAATATACAAAGGTGAGCTCCACTCTGTTCTCTTGCTTTGTTTTTCTACGTGAAATTAGAGAACTAATCATAACTGCCCTCGTTTCCAACCTTTTCAGAAGTCCTGGTGGCACTCCACTAAATAAAGAAAACACTGAGTGTGGCACTGGCTTGACACCAATTATGACACAGGCACTGCGGCGCAAATTTCAGGCAAGTCACCATGTCTGTCTTTTTGGAGCAACGAGCTGGCTTCCAAATCCGTGCAGTTTCATATGGATTTTTTTCCTGCAGTGCAGTGGTATCAGTGCACAGATCGTAATTATCGCCCCAAAGTGCTAAGTACCCACAAATAAAGCTGCTTGTTCTATCATTCCCATTTTAATGATAAGGAAACTGCAGAATGTGAGTGCCGTTGCCTCTCTTCCAGCAGGTGATTTCACCTTGCTAAGGACAAACTGCTTTTTTTTACCACCATTCCAGTACCCTCAGCACTATTCTCTAACATCAGAGTCCTAGGTACCAGGAGAACAGAATCTGAGGATTCATAATGTCACTTCCACCTTAAGGATTTGCCATGTCCGTTTGCTTTTATGAACCATCAGTTAAGAATGACGTTTGATCTCAGTTGTAATTAGTACCAAGCTCGTGTCCCAAGGTCTGACCCAGCTCTTTGTGTTAACAGATGGCACATCCAAAGAGTCCCTCACCGGCCCGGCCCAGCGCTGCCAGCAGCTTTGATGAGCACAAGTAGGTTTACACAGCATTGTGTTCTCATGTATGGCCGGGGAGCTGCTTGAATCACGTTTTAATGTCACTGAGGCGCAATGGAGGTGTGAGGGCGTGTGGGAAGGGGGCATTCTGAAAACACTTTATCCGAATTCTGCCCTTTTTGAAGGGAATACCTAAGGCGTCTCAATCTGGTTTTGTATTTTGTAAGGCAAAATGAGATTTTGCTCAGTATTTTAATACCTGGCTGCTGCTGAAACAGGGACTGTTGTGTTCCTGGCCTTGGTTCTGCCTGTAATATGCATGTGTTTGTTTATGGAAATTCAGTATTTTTTATAACAAGACTGATCTTGACAGTAATCGTACAACTTCAAAGCCAGGAAGCAGTGAGGTGCTCTGCTGCTCCTGCAGTGAACGTTTACAGGTTTCCACAAACATTTCCATGGTTAAAAGCGCATGAGACGATTGCACTCTGTATTGCTTTGGGCCCACGTGAGGTCACCCATGGTGCTAAAGGCTGCGCTGCTTGGAGGCACCCAGCTGAACGCTGCAGGCACAGCGATGGAGCTCAGCGTGGACACGGCGTGGCCTTTGGACAAGGTCCTGCTTTCCAAGGACTCAGTTTCAGCCGCGCTCAGGCTGCTTTCCCAGAGCTTGGGCTTCCACGGCGCTGTGACTGCTCTGGCGTTTCCCACGGGAGCATCGCCCCCAGGTTCTGTCCCGAGCTTCACGGGAGCGGGAAGAGAAGAGAAGCGGGGCCGTCCTGGGGCCGGCGCTGCGCTGGGGGCGGTTCTGAGGCGGCTCTCTGCTGGAACGCTGCCTGACACTCCGCTCCGGCGTTGAGACGAGGTCGATGTTTGTTGTAACCGCCCGTCGCCGTTCGCTGCCGCGGTGCGGGCTCGTTCCGCAATACACGTGCTACAACCCCGCCCGTGCCGCTCCGCGTTCAATCCCCGCGGTGCCCGGGGCGGGACGGCGCAGGCGCGGCGTCGGCGCAGGCGCGGGGCCGGGCGGAGCGATGGCGGGGCCGGGGCTGGGACCGATGGCGGGGCCGGGAGGAGCCATGGCGGGGCCGGTGAGCCTGCGGGAGCTGCTGCTGGCCGGCGCCGAGGCGAGCGGGCCGGTGTCGGCGGCGGGGCCGGGCGCGGCGGCGGCCCCCGGGGAGGAGGAGGTGTGCGTGGTGGGCATCTTCGGCAAAACCGCCCTGCAGCTGTGCTCGGAGAAGGCGGCCCTGGTGAGCACCGTGTGCGACCGGCAGGTCTTCCCTCTCTTCGAGCGGGAGGAGGCCGAGGAGGCGGGCGGCGGCGCGGGGCAGGAGGGCGAGGCGGCGGGCAGGGATTACAACCAGCTGCAGGCGTACTACAGCCAGGAGAGCCGCGTGCTGTACCTGGTGCTCACCTCCATCTGCGACACGCCGCAGCTGCTGCGGGCCTGCGGGGACCTGGCCGCGGCCGAGAGCCGGGAGGATGGCTCCGGAGGGCCGCTGCCCCACGCCGAGGCGCACGAGTTCTGGAAGCACCAGGAGAAGCTGCACTGCCTCAGCCTCCTCTACCTCTTCTCCGTGTGCCACATCCTGTTGCTGGTGCACCCCACCTGCTCCTTCGACATCACCTACGACCGCGTCTTCAGGGCGCTGGACGGGCTGCGGCAGAAGGTGCTGCCCTCCCTGAAGGCCGCCATCAAGGACTGCCCGGTGGGCAAGGAGTGGAAGCTGAACTGCAGGCCCTGCCCGCCGCGCCTGCTCTTCCTCTTCCAGCTCAACGGGGCCCTGAAGGTGGATCCCCCCCCGGGCAGGGGCCAGGACCCCTGCGGCCACCTGGAAAAGCCGCCCCCCAAGAAGCACTCCCCCAAGAGGAGGCTGCAGCACGCCCTGGAGGACCAGATCTACCGTATCTTCCGCAAGAGCAGGGTGCTGACCAACCAGAGCATCAACTGCCTGTTCACCGTGCCTGCCAACCAGGCTTTCGTGTACATTGTAGCTGGTGGGGCGCAGGATGGGGAGGATCCCGTGGCCATGCTTCTTGATCAGCTCAGGAGCAACTGCACCATGAGAGAGACAGACTCGCTGCTGGCTCCCACCCTGTCGGGACCCCGGAGGTACCAGCTGATGCGTCACGGCAGGCAGCAGCTGTCCTTCTATGCGGAGAGCAGCAGCAGCAGCTCCAGTTCCTCCGGGCAGCTGGTGGACTGTACCCTCAAGGAGTTCTTGTGGCAGCACGTGGAGCTGGTGCTCAGCAAGAAGGGCTTCGATGACAGCGTGGGGAGGAACCCGCAGCCCTCTCACTTCGAGCTCCCGACCTACCAGAAGTGGGTTGCTGCAGCTCTAAAACTGTACGAGGTGACCATCGAAGGCAAAGACGACGACCCGACTTCCCTCACTGGCGAACTGAGCTCAAAAATCCTGGGCAGCATCAAAGTTCTGGAAGGCTATTTAGATATAGACACCAAGTTCTCCGAAAACCGTTGCCAGAAAGCCCTCCCCATGGCCCACAGTGCCTACCAGTCCAACCTGCCCCACAATTACACCATGACGGTCCATAAGAATCAGCTGGCGCAGGCTTTGCGCGTGTACAGCCAGCACGCGCGCGGGCCGGCCTTCCACAAGTACGCCATGCAGCTGAACGAGGACTGCTACAAGTTCTGGAGCAACGGGCACCAGCTCTGCGAGGAGCGGAGTTTAACTGACCAGCACTGCGTGCACAAGTTTCATTTGCTCCCCAAAGCAGGTAAAGAAACTCATTTGGGTTTGGTTCTCTCCGCTTCATTTTGTACCTCCTTTAAAATGCCTTTAGCTGCCGTGACCGATTCAGGCCCCGTGTTCTGGGCAGCGTGTTGCAGATAGTGGGAGCGTGTACGATGCGTTTGCAATGCACGGGACCAGGGCATCAAAGAAGCCATAGGTGGTAAGGCCTTGTTTCGTGCTGTCAGTGCTACAGAGGCATAATCTCCAGTAACTATTCTCATGTTCTTATGCCCTTGCATCCTCTGAATTCCATTGAAACAGACATCACCACATTTAGGAGCAAGCCTGCTGTCAGTAGTAACTTTGATTCCGTATTGTTAATTGGAGGTGTTACACTGGAGCTCTTCTAAGAGGAGATACAGGGGAGAAAAAAGTTCTTTGGGAAAGTAAAAGTTCCCCCTGCTTCCTTTTATATAGCTTGGTGGAGTGCAATCGAGGAATAGAAACTGAGATATAAGTATTGCAGGCAGGAGAACTATTTATGCCTCGTAAGGAGCTTCTGAAAGCAAAGAAGATTCAGTTTAGTGGTGGAATCTACAGTGGAACTTTGTATACCATGGGGCAAAGAGAAAAGGAGTTGCTGGTGAACGGTTTTGCTTAGGTCTATAGCAAGGAAGAGAATGAAGAGAATCGGAGAATCTGTAGAAGTAGTGAGTGTTTTATCTGATTGATTTTGCTTTTAGGGGAAAAGCCAGAAGCAGACAGAAATCCTCCAATCCTGTACCACAACAGCCGGGCTCGTTCCACAGGCGCCTGTAACTGTGGAAGAAAACAAGCTCCTCGTGATGACCCCTTTGACATCAAAGCAGCTAATTACGACTTCTACCAGGTAACTATTGAGTCTTTATTTTTGCTTCGCCAACGAAGTCTGTATTCTCAAGAGACTGCAAATCAGTGCCCTCTCAACCTTACCAACTTGTAAATGTTGCTTATGGAAAACGTGCCTGAGAGAACGATGGGCTGAGGGGGCAATTAAAGTCATCCCCACTGCATGCTAACTGCACGTGCTCCTTTTTACATCCATCGTGCTTAGGCTGTTCTCCATTTGCTGTTTTGATTCTCACATAGCACGGATCTCCTGAGCCTGAATTTCACCTCCTGAAGGGTTTGACTCTGAACTCTCCCGTCTCAGAGACAAGTTGGAACATTAACCACATGTTGGTTTTTTTTTTTTATAGCTACTGGAAGAAAAATGCTGCGGGAAACTGGAGCACATCAATTTTCCCATATTTCAGCCAAGCACACCTGATCCGGCACCTGCCAGGGATGAGGCATCGCCTGCCCCTCCCGAGGGCGAAATTGAGAAACTTAAAGAGAAAGAACCTCAGACTCAGGGTGAAAGCACGGGTCTGAGCTTAGCCCTCAGCCTGGGTCAGTCAACGGGCAGCTTGGGCACTTACCCGCAGGATGCCCAGGGCGGAGGGGACAATGCAGAAGGTCAGGGGCAGAGTGGGGAGTCCAAGAGTGAGAAAAGGCCAAGCCTGGTGGATCGCCAGGCGTCCACTGTCGAGTACCTCCCAGGGATGCTCCATTCGAATTGCCCCAAAGGCCTTCTGCCAAAATTCTCCAGTTGGTCGCTGGTTAAGCTGGGGCCTGCTAAGGCTTATAACTTCCACACGGGCCTAGACCAGCAAGGCTTTATCCCAGGAACAAACTACTTAATGCCCTGGGACATCGTCATCAGGACGAGAGCTGAAGACGAAGGAGACTTAGATACCAATTCCTGGCCTGCACCCAACAAGGCTATTCCTGCAAAAAGGAGTGCAGTTGTGATGGGAAGAGGAAGACGGAGAGACGACATAGCTCGAGCTTTTGTAGGATTTGAATATGAAGATGCACGTGGTAGGAGGTTCATGTGTTCAGGGCCTGATAAGGTCATGAAAGTGATGGGGGGGGGCCCGAAGGAGTCCGCCATCAAGGCCCTCAATTCTGACATGCCGCTCTACATCCTGTCGTCGACTCAGGGCCGAGGACTCAAGCCGCATTACGCTCAGTTCATGCGACTCTTTGTGGTGGTTCCTGATGCTCCGCTGCAAATAACACTGACACCTCAGGTAAGAATCAGAAGGGGAATGTGTTACCTGCAGAGGAAGGGTTGAGTGCTGCAGCGTTACCTGAAGGCACAAAGTGGGACCAGCTTACATCAGCATCCCACTTTATGACTCCTAGGGGTGTGGTTTTACCTGGAAAATCTCTTATGCTATGCATGGTAAGTTCCATGCATCTGTTCCTCGTGTGAATCAGGCTTTCTCAGTTTATTAATATGGTTTATACGTGACCTAGAGTAAGTGTTGCTGACATCCTTCACGTGGGTTTTGGTCACAGCTCGGTTGTATCTGTTCTGCAGCACTGAATCCCGTTAGCACAGTGTTCAGTACTGCTGGGGGGAGATGGGCTTGTGCTTGTGTGGAGAGCCTTAAATCCAGTATCTTGTCTGTGCTACAAGCTTGTGGATGGCTCACAGCAGTGATTTCCTGCAGTGTGCTGAAGTGGGTGAGATCCTGGCTGTAGGCAAGGCTCAGTGGACTCCCGTGGATTCATTTGGCTCATAGGTCTTTATTCTGATTGATGATTACTCATTTGCTTCTTGTTCTCAGGTTCAGCCCGGGCCGCCGCCTTGCCCTGTGTTCTACCCCGAGAAGCAGGAGATAACGCTGCCCTCGGACGGGCTGTGGGTGCTCAGGTTTCCATACGCCTACGTGACGGAGCGCGGGCCCTGCTTCCCTCCCAAGGAGAGCCAGCAGCTGATGAGCTACAAAGTTCTCCGAGGAATCCTGAAAGCGATGACGCAGTAAGAAGTGTTCTGGGAGGTGGAATTTTACTTTGGTCCTCGATCCAAATTAGGGATTTAGATTCACAGGTGCCACTGACCTCGTGACTCCCACCGCGTGTGCCAGGAGCACGGGCTGGAAATAGGGCCTGGCGTCGAAGTGAAGAAGGGAATCCGTGAAAAGAGTGATTTTTCTGTTTATTATGTTTTTGTATGTAAAAAATAAAGGCCGGTTATCGCAATAGACTGAGCCTGTATTATCAGTAGTTGGGTGACAATGCTTTTCCCCCTTGTATCTTTCTAACACTTACTTGAGAACGCTTTGCGGCGAGCCCTGCCTGAGTTCGGGACTTGTGTGTTACACTGAGCTGTGTTAGCGGCGGGCGGCCCTACGCTGAGACCTCGTGTAATTTCCACGCTCTCGCTCTTCAAGGAGCGGGCGCGCATCGTTTAATTTGCCGCTTTGCGATGCTGCTCTCGCGGCGCACGCCCGGAGCTGGGAGCGGGGGCTCCGCGCCTGCGCGCTGCCGCCTCCTCGCGGCCCGGGGGCGGAGGGAGCGGTGCGGCTGCGCGGCCGCAGTGGTAGAGGATCCCGCAGCGCCGCCGCCCCGCGGGAGCCGGGCAGGGCCGGGCCGGGCAGGGGGTGGGGCGGGCTCGGCCGGGCGGAGAGCGCGCTCGGCGCGGCCAGAGGAGCGCAGGATGTCGGCGACTCTCTACGTGCTGTCCACGCTGGGAGGATACGTCCTCACCTCGGCGCTTCTCCTCAAGTGCCCGGGGCTGCTCCACCGGCCCAAGCGGCAGCGCTTCCGCTGCCGGCACATCTCGCACCGCGGCGGTGAGTGGGGCGAGGGCCGGGGGGATCCGCGGTGCTCGGCGCTGCTCCTCCGGGCGGATCTCGGCCGAGCCGCGCCGCTCTCAGCCTTCCTCCCGCCGCCTAATTTTAGGTGCCACCTGCTGACCGGCGCTGGATTTCAGAGCCGAATTAATCTCCCGACGCAAACCGCGTCACCCGAAATCGGCTCCGCGGGGTGCGTTCCCCTCCGGGCTCTGTGCCGGCGGTCCCCGCTCCGAGATCGGGGCCGCTGCGCGGATGGGGCTGGCGGGATCGCTCCGTCCTCTGCGGCCCTCGGCGCCGCTCCGCTGCCGGGATGAGCGCGGTGGTAACGCGGAGAGCTGCGGCCCCGCCGGGCGCTCCTCCAAAATACCCCAGGCGCGCTCCGAAAGCTTTGGTTTTTCTGCCTCCTCCAGAGGAGGAAACTGCAGTGAATGTTCTGTCCCCGCTCGGTGCCTGTGAGGGTCAGCGCTGAGCTGTGCCCCGCTCCGGTGGTGGAAACCCCGCGCGTCCCCGTCCTCGGGTTTTGCCCTAAATTCGATGGGAGGTGCCGTCAGCTGGGTGCTTTCCATGCGGTTCGTGCGGGGTTTGATCGCGGTTCCATCTTTTCTCCTTAGCTGTGACCGCTGCCGTGAGTTATTACAGTACCCAAAGCAGAGCTGAGCTCCAAAAGCTTTTCCTGCTTGGATTTCTCTCCTTTGCTTTGTGGGACGCGCTGAGCTTCTTTGTAACTCATGGCCTTAAATATAGCACAAAGGGCGCCTTGCTCGGAGCGCGTCTGCTGGTTATTTCCTGATGGGCAGGTAATTTGGATTGTCACCTGTTCGTTAATGGGGAAGCTATTGCAAACTTGCGTGTGACTTTGCAGGAACTCGGTGCCACCTCCTTAATCTTCTTTTGTTCTCTGCTCTTCGCCCCGGCCTCAGTTAAGACGCGGCCCTAAGCCTTGGAGCAATGGCTGAGGCCGGGGGCACTGGGTGCCACTGGGAGGGCAGGAAAGCGTTCCCTAAAGGGAGCATTATTCATCAGGTGCTGGGAGACAAAATCCAGCTCTCGGAGCTGCTGTCCGGCTGGGGATCGCTTCCATTTCACGCTCTGCAGTGTTTACCTCCAGGCAGATTCCTGTGGGACTCTGGTGCTCGTCAGCTTTGGCCGTGCTGCAGCTGTGGATGCAGTGTCAGGTTTCCTCTTGCATTACTCCAATTAGCTGCAGAGCTCAAGGTAACGCTTGTTTGACTTTTTCCTCCCTGAGGTGAGGCTTTGCATGCGACGCCTGGGCTTTGGTTTGGCTTCTTTCCTCGTGCAGGACTCTTATCTAAGTTTATGGTTCCTCAATGGAAGCTTTCTTTCATACAGGAGCTCTCTTATCTCGGTTCATAGTTCCTCTGTGGATGCGTCCCCGAGTTATTCCTTTACTTTTGCCTGGTTTTTAAATTGCTCATTGCCAGAGTCAATAACGACATCCTGATTCTCTGTGCTGGAGCCCTCTCTCAGCACCAGCTGCAGGGACGTGATGGCAGAGCCTTTGTTTGACGAAGGTGGCATTCTCAGACATAGGGGTGTGTGTGTGTGTGTGTGTGTGTGTGTGTGTGTCAGCCCGTGGGAGGTCATCACGGAATCACAGAGCTGCTGAAGTTGGACCGTGTCTGCTGGTGATGATTTCCCACTGGGTAGGTACGTGTCTGTGTTCAGGGTCGCCGTGTCCGACCCCGTGCTCAGAGCAAGGCCGCCCTCGCAGGTTGGTCAGGACCCTGCCCAGTTGTTTTGAGTACCTCCAAGCATGGAGGCTCTGAGCCTCCCTGGGCAATCTGTTCCAGTGTTTGATCGCTCTTCCAATAAGAGTTGGGTTTTTTCTTTATGCTTTAAGTGAATTCCAGGATTTCAGGCTGTTCCTGTTGCCTGTTGACCTCTCAGCGGTGCCCGCTGGCTCAGCCCCCCTCCCTCCCATCAGGTGTTTGTACCTGGGGGTAAGATCTCCCCTGAGCCTCTCTCCTCCAGCGTTCTCAGCCAAGAATCTCTCAGGTTCTCATCTGCAAGAATCTCTCATTGCTGAACTTTCACAGCCCTCCTCCAATAGATCCGTGTCTCACTTGTACTGAAGAAACCAGCATTAGTGAGGCTCATTTTCTGAGGCAGTGGTTGACTTCGGCTCATTCCTGTCCCACAGGGATGCTTGCAAAGCTCGCTTGCCGTGGTTCCCTTTTCTGAGAGCGGGTTGCAAGAGCCGTATTGCTGATGTACAGCTCCTGTTTCAGCTGATCTCTGAGCACTGCTCCTCACTTCCCCAAAGCACAAATCAGGCTTTTTGCTTCCAACTGGCTTCAGCTGCTGCTCCTCCCTCCCTGACACATAACTCGTTACAGAAGTCATCAGAAGTCTTCTTGTTGTAGATTTCTGCCCATGAGCATTAGGGTAATGTCCTGGCTGTAGGTTTCTTTCCCTCCCTCCCAGCTTGGGATGTATGGGCTGTATCGTCACAGTTGATAAGTTATCTGAAACTTTTTTATTGTAGTTAATTTATAACTAATAATCTATGTTCTATGCGGGGTTTTCATGTCTGTTGAGCACCTGTCAGAGGTGTCTGACGACATTCTCCTGCTCTTCTTTATCTCTGCATCAATTCTGCCCCTTAACCTATTCCTAATGCTAAAGCCAAACTTCATAGAACATTGCTGAATGCCAAACTGCAGAGGTTGCAGTGGGTTTACCCTATGTTAAACCACGGAGGTGTGGTCATTTGGGTTCTGTCAGTTAAGCCTCTCTGTAAGCTTACCAGCACAGGTAACCCCATGAAAGCAGCTGCAAATTGCTAGCTGTGTGCACATAGAATTGCATTGCTTTGCTGGCTAAATACGGACTTAGATAAGCGTGTATTGGCAGAGCCTCATTAATAGGCAGGGCCTTGTTGCAGCTTCCATAATTGCTGTTTACAGAGCCTGTCCTTCCTCACTGTGGAGCGATTAGGATTCGCATAGACATCCTTCCTCATCGTTCTCTGGAGCTTCCTGAACTTCTGCTTCTCCATACACAGCACCTCTCTGAGGCAGGGAGAAGGCGCAGCCCTCAGTGGGCTGATTCCACAAAGGTTTTTATGCAGAGAACGATGGCTTATGAGTTGCAGGGTTTGTTCCTGACAGAGAGAGAAACTAATTTGCTTCTCCTTTTCTTTGCTGGAGTGAATGCGCTTCATTCCCCCTGTGTGAGACCGCTCTTTGCCAGCAGCATAAGCCCTTGCTGACAGCTTGGTGCTGTTTCAGGAGCATCCTTGCACTGACAGAAGAGGTGGTTTCATTTGCTAAAATAAACACTCTCATTTGTGTATTCAAAGTATGCAAATCCAAGGTGACAGCCTTGGCTCCACCCCCCCTCCCCCCTGCCCCCGACTCTGTCCTCATACTAATTCCTCAAAACGTGTTTTAAATTCAATAACGTTGTATTTCTTTCCTCTGGGATTGAGGTGAGGGAAAGGATTTCAGTGCCTGTTCTAGTTCTTGTTATTTTTGTAGGTGCTGGAGAGAACCTGGAGAACACGATGGCAGCCTTTCACCAGTGAGTACAAACGGAACCAGTATGTCTGTATCCGCGGTGTCCTCGTTGTCTTTAATGAGTCAAGTAATCACTAATGATCGGACTTCCACCAGTTTGGGGTACGGTGCTGAAGTCATCTCCCGTGGATGACTTACACGGGTTGCTTAGCACTGCTCTGATTTATCATGAACAAACCCAGGGTCTCATTTCTTCACCTTCGAGCCAATTAAACCGTAGCGCTTCCACGTTTGGTGGAGGTTACATCTGCTGGTGCATCGCTGTGAAGCTGGTTTTGTAAGTGCTCTCATACCCTTTTTTTTTTTTACCTTCTCTAAAGGTATTTCAGAGCAAAGTGCACCCATGTGCTGCTTCACAAGCAGGGCTGCGTTTCAGCCCATCTGAATTTCGGCCGCTGTTGGGCTGTGAGCGCTGCTCTCCGTGGTTTGGTGGCGTTCAGTTCCCTCCTCTGTACACAAGGCTCGAGAATTCATCTCCCACGAGGGCTGTGACCGCAGCCTTAATGTTAACAAACTTAATATCCCGTCGGTAAAGCTATTAGAAAGGCTTGAGTTATGTTTTCTCCCCCCCCCTTGCGCATAATTCATTTGCACAGTGTGTGAAAGCCTCTTACCTACGGGTTTACGGCCAAGTTGGGACTGGAAAGCCTTTTAAACCTCCAGCATTTAAGAAGCAATGCATTCTCACGGCGTTCTCAAAAGCCCTCGGAGGAGCAGCACACCGAAAAGCCCAGCTGCCAGAGAGCAGCCACCAAATGATGCGGGCTCCTCCTTGTTCCCATGGGGCTGCTGTTTGGGTTTCGCTTCCCTTGTGCAGAGTGGCCTCAGCAGCCTGTGCCGCGCCGTGCAGGCGGAGCAGCGCCAGCTTCCCCATCCGAGCGGTGCCATTGAAAGTGCTGCGGTCTTTCCCATCTCCATGGAAGCTTATTGGAGCTGTGTGTTTGATTCCTGCTGGCCTGCCTCCCTCGAACTCTGCGACGACGCTTTCCAGAAAGTGCTTCTTTTGTAGCCGTGCCTTCATTTTGATGCAGTGTCACGTTGGTTTAGTTTGGACACAGCCCTTAAAAAGAGAAGTTACGCCACAGCTTATGTGTATTTAATTCTCAGGGGTAAGCTCTGTTGAGGACTGTCCTGGGGCTCAGACCACGCTGTGGGATAGCACTGCTTCTGTTCTGACTTTAGTTATTGTGCTGTCGTAGGGTAACACGTGCATCGAGGTCCACGTTTTAAACTGATCACAGCTGCCAACTGCAAACAGCATAACTGAGGAAATATTCTGGAAAGCAATTTGCTCTTTGTACCAAAGTCTTTTTTTTTTGTTGTTTGCAGGGTGAAAGCACCCTGTGTGACTTGTTGGGCTCTTACCATCATACACTGTGAATGCTTCAGTGGTGGTTTTAGTTCTTAGAATAATTATTTTTAAGCTAAAGAAGACATTTGCAGTGTCTTAAAGTACCTGGGGTTCTGGCACAAAAGCTATCCCAGCAGCTCATTCACAAATGGAGCTGTCCTTATTGCAGATGTGTAGTGTAGCGTTGTCTTGACAGGAAGCTGCTAAGTAAACTCTCCAGATATTTTTATCTTACTTCGTGTCCATTTCTTTTACGATCAGAATTGGTTTAGAGAGAGAGTTTTAAACACTGTATGTAAAGCAATAAAAGTTCCTGGTCAGCTCAGTGTTCGTAAAGCCTATACGTTGTGCTTTGTTAGGCCTTGCCATGTCCCATGGCTTGAAAACAGTTGAACTTTGAATGAGCAAAAGAGCTCTGCCATCCTCATTTGTTCCTGACCAAGAACACAGTGTGCTGGGGATGCTCCTTGCCACGAGGAGGGGTCACACGGAGCCGTGTATCTGCTCTGTGTGTAACAGGATTTGTTTTCTGCTCATTCTTAATGAGTGGCGCTGGAAAACAGTTAACAAATTGGTTTTAATTTAACAATCACCTGCCTGACCATTATCCCAGCTGGACCAGAAACTGCGTTAAACAGTGTGTTAATAGGCAGTGTGTCCTATTTATTTTATTGCATTTTAACATGTTTATAGCATGCCTGTGCTTCTTAAATTGAGCAAAGCAGGTGTTTCTGTCCTTGTCACGTTGTGTATGCTTACTGCAGAATTTGTACTATTTTTTTCCTGAGCACTTGTGTCTTCCAGTGGCAGAGGTGCTCGTACTGATGAGCATCGTGCTCAGGATTGTGGCACAGTACTGGGGCAGTAGGTTTCTCAATATGGAGTGACAGGCTGCAACAAAGTGTTGCTTGCCTTCTGTGGAAGAGGAGCAAGGCTCCCAGTCCAAATCCCATCTCTGATTCGCAGTGCTTTGTTTATTCTTGCATCAGCTTTCTGCTGCAACAGAGGTGTTTGCTCCTTGCTTGGCAGTAAGGCGGCAAGGATTCGTTGCATCATAAAGCATGCAAAGCGCCTTCACTTGAGACTGGTTCAGCTGAACGACGTGCGTGCATCGGGTCGGGATCTGTGCAAAGTACATGTGTGCTTCAAGGCAGGCTTCTTGGCTTCCAGTGCGGTTAACATCGGGACGGACATGCTGGAGCTGGACTGCCACCTGACCAAAGATGAGCAAGTGGTCGTGTCCCACGATGAGAACCTGAAGAGATCAACGGGAGTCGATGTCAACATATCCGACCTCAAGTACTCTGTAAGCTGGAGGAAACGTTTTGCTGCTCGGTGATGTGTAGGAGTGTGTCTGTAGGATGGCTGGGGTGAGCAGGAAGGCTGCGTGTGCGTGCAGAGCCTGAGGGGGGGATCCACCTTGTCTGACTAAAATGGCTGCCCCTGGCTCGCCGTGCTGGGGGGGACAGAAGCAGGCACGCTTCTAGAGGCTGGTTCACTCCATCCAACTGCAGCTTGGATGAGGAGCTTCCTGCAGGCAGGCCTGTTTCCCCACGCTGGGGGCAAAGGGAGCTTGGTCAACAAGCTCCTCCCATAACCAGCTACTTGATGGGCAAACTGGTGGAGGAATCCCACCAGCACTGTTTTGCAGGGCTGCCTTTCCATCCAGTATAAGTGGAATTCTCAGCTTTCAGGGAGGGTCTGGACACACTCAGCCTCATTCAGCAGCAGGTAGCAGCACTCCAAGAATGCCACGTTGTTCAAGAGCAAATGAACAAAATGCTTGAACAATTGCTTTTTAGGCAAGAAATAGGATTGATTAATTTTGCATTTAAAGGTAGCTCACTTGGCTTATGAATTACAGTTGTTTTTCAAGAAAAGTCATGATTATATCTCTGCATCTAAGCTAGCGTTTGGTTTGGTTTTCCCCTTTAAGGAACTCCCACCGTATCTCTGCAAGCTGGATGTCACGTTTCAGAAAGGTGAGCTTTTGTCTTTTGCTGTTTCAGTCTGCATTTATGGTAGCTCATTTTCCATATGGCAATGTCTTCTTTTGGCAACGGGAGTGGAGAAGCGTGTGGTTGCTTCTCCTCAGGATCTGGATAAGAGAAGTGTTAAAAAGCAAATGCAACCATTTTGGTGATGTGTGGTAATATGCAGACCCCCAAGCAGTTTCAGACATTAAAATCTGGGGATTTTGCCATCTGTTCTCTCTGCTTAGGGAATGCTTCTCTGGTGCATTTTCCTAGAAGGAAAGATTCTTCTTGTTGCATTTGGTATGTGGTAGCTGAGCCCATGCGGGCTCCTTCCAGATTTTAATGATGCCTGTGCTCCTGCTGTTGCAAAAATAATGACTAAATCTTGTGTGGTTTGGACCTGAATGTCAAAATGTCTCAGTGCGTTTTCATTGCAGGAATGAGCTTTTCATAATTAATTACAACGACGAGTGAAGTTGGCGGTGTTGTTTCGTTGGCTGGTTGATTTAATTCCGAAACCGTGCTTATTTCTAGGAGCTGCATTGCTTTTGCTTTTAAGATAACAAGTGCTCTGACATCTCAGCTCTTATCTGCGGTGTGTTATAAACGGCCACAGCAGCGACAGCTCTCTTGTTTCCCCAGAAAGTCACAGTGAGGGAAAAGACAACCGCATTCCGCTCCTGAAGGAGGTGTTCGAGGCGTTCCCACAAACCCCTGTCAACATTGACATCAAAGTGAACAACAACGTGCTGATCAGAAAGGTACCTGTGAAGACGTGCTTCCGTGAGGCTGAACGCTGCGTGACGGCGTTGGAATTCCGAAAGAAAATAGTTTCTTGGAGTTGAAGCCGTCCAAGAACGTGGATTTCAGGCTGCTAGCGTCCTTCACGTTAGATCTTGCACCACATATGAAGTCATGTGGAACACAGAGATCTAGTGCAAGATCTAACTGTGTCAGTGGGCAAGGAAAGAGCCCCCGATGTCATCTGGCTGGATGTCAGTGAGGCCTTTGACGCTGTCCCCCACGGCATCCTTCTCTCCATTGTCCTGAATGCAAATTATCGTAATTATCTTAAAATGAGAGAGGATGTAGAAGCAATATCTTTCCTGTGATGACTTATGTAGTGAAAAAGGAGCAATTAAAATCAAATTATTCTGCATGCAGTAGTCAACGAATGCATGTTAGATTTCTGCTGCTTTGATTCTGTGTTGCAGGTTTCAGAGCTGGTGAGTCAGTATAAACGAGAGCATTTGACAGTATGGGGGAATGTCAATTACGAGGTTGTATCCAAGTGTCTTAAGGAGGTAAGGATGGATCCAGCTGAGCTTTGTTCTTGTCACTGCGTGGTGACGTGTACAAAAAAGCACCCCATAAATCAGGACTGAGCCACGCCAGACTTTGTTATGATCTGAAATGTTGCACTTAGTGTTGCAAGCAGAATAAAAACTGTTAGAATAAACCAAGCATAATTAGCACCCATATATTCTGCAATGCAGCACTTAAGGAATAAAGCTTAATTGTTCTGTAATACCTGGAATCTTATGATTTTTATGCCAGGACCTCCTGGAGCCAGCACTGCACATCATTCGTCTCGTGCAAAAGGAATTTTTATAAAGATTGCTTATTGTATGTTTCTTTTTATGAAAATAATGGGTGTTGATATTAGTTGCCATCCACTTACATTGGCATAAAGCTGTTTTACAACTATAACTTTTATTCCTTTTTGTGCTAAGAAATTATGCAATTAAATTCAATTATGCTTAGTCTGAGGGGAAGCTGATATAGTTATCTTAACCAAGGTGAGGTGTAACTGTTTGTTCCTGGTTCCTGCAGAATGCTGACATTCCCATCATCTTCTGCTTGCAACGTGTCCTTCTGCTTCTGGGCCTGTTCTACACTGGTCTGCTGCCATTCATTCCTTTCAAGGAAGAATTCTTGGAAATCCCCATGCCTTCCATCATCCTCAAGTGAGTTGGAGTTGGTGGGCGGGTGCCACGCCGGAATAGCAGTAAAACAAGTGGGTCAATGCTCGAGCATTGATTGAGCCACTGCCCTTGGGCTGAATGGAGAGCGAAGTGAAAGATTTCCAAGGGAAATACCCTGCACAAGCAGTGAGGTGCGTGGTGACCTGGTACGTTCTGAAGGAGCTGTGTCACAGCTCACAGCGAGGGAGTACGGTTCTGTTGGAAGTATTGCTTTCACTTCGCTCTGGAGAGAGAGGAGCATCCCAGTTCTTGAAGTTCTCATTTCCTGAGGAAGTAAAGGGACATTGAGGCCTATCTGAATGGATGACTGAAGTTATGATTCCGTTGTTCTCAGTGTTCTGGTAGTTTGACCATATCATATTAGAAGTTTTGTAGGGATGCTTCTCTTGCAGAGGCAGAATTCAGTCCATTCCTTTCTGTCCTTTAGGTGGAAGGGGTGACTGCAAAGAATACACTCAGCATCTTTATAGTGTCTATCCCAAAAGATAACAAATATTATTTATTTTCTGTTAGATTAGCTGCTTTGGGGTATTCCTGAGTGAAAATTATGCAAATTTTATGGTCCTCTATGTTTAGCATGTCTCTAGCAAGCTCTGAGTTAACTGTTGTTAGTGTGGGCTGCTCGTGCATATCGGTGTTTGGCAGCATCTCCTGCAAATAGCACCTTCAGGCAGCTGGTGCTGGTGCCATCCAGATAGAGGTATGTTGCTGTGCTGTACAAATAGCTGATTTTTGCACCTTTCTTCTTCTTTCTTAGGTGTGGAAACAGAACAAATTAGTCTAAGGCTGAGGGGAAGTCAGTACCAGGGTAGATCTGAGATTTCACATGTGCTCTGTTTCTCAGACCTTACAAAGTTGCTGAACACCCATCTCTGCTGCTGCATTCCTCCTGTGTAACCCAATTCTAAGTCACTGTCTTGAAGTCAAAGGGGAATTACTGCTCTGAGAAACTGCAGGACTAATTCTTCGTGTTCCTTTTGCAGAAACATCTCCGTATTTTAATCAGCACTCTGCTAATTTTTTATCCTCTTCCTCAACAGACTGAAAGAACCAGAAAAGATGACAAGAAGCCAGAAATTTATTGTCTGGCTGGCTGACACGTAAGGTTTTAATCTTATTAAATGTTTCATGGTATTTAGTTTCAGTATTGACCGTTGGCAAGCAGCTAAGAGCAGGTGATTGCTACAGGTACTTGTTAGGTCGTCATTTCTTTCAGATTCTTCCAGCATTTTTGTCAGTGTGGCATAAATCATATTCAGAACTTTCACTTATGTTCCTGCACGCTTATTTTTTTCATGCAGACACAGGAACAGATTGAGATACAGTGCCAGTGCAGAGCATTCCAGTTTGGCTTGAAATACTTGAGAATACTCTGCTCTTCTGTGGGTCCAGTTGTTCACCATGCAGGCAGGTTCACAACACAACTCCAGTGTTTCACGAGATTGTGACTGCTCCCTGACGTTGTCAGAGGAGATGCTGTTTGGCTCACATGGAGCACGTTGCATTTTAAGGATATTTGTGCTTCAGAGGGAACTTGGACCATTTCAGAAGATGCAGTGAGTGTCTTCTGGCTGCTGCTTCTGCGTTTGCCACCTATTTGATGGATAACATAAGTGGCAGATCACTCAAGTTCTCTGGTCTTCTGATGTGAAGGATAAAAGTCTCATCTGAAAGCAAAGGGATTGATGTGTTGGCCATCGTACAGGGGTTACTACAAGGAACTGGGATTTGATCTTCAGAACACTGATACAAATACCCATTATTAATTCAAATGCCTGGAAATGTTGGGTGGGCTCGAGTTGTTTGAGCTTTCCATAGCTGAGTTTTTAATCACTTTCTTGTGAAAACCATTGCATCTAAGTGCTCTATGGAGAATGTATTACAGAACATCAGTTGATGTTAAACATTTCATATACGCTTCTCGTTCTTGAACAAATGTCTTTCTATTTTCTGCAGACTGCTTATGAGGAAGGCACTTTTTGACCACCTCACTGCTCGGGGCATTCAGGTACAGTGCAGCAAAGCTACAGAAAATCTGCTTTTGATGTAGGGAGAATCTGAAGGAGGCAGACGTGGCCTTAGGATGGGTTCATGTTCTCTGTCCTTTTCTGTGAGGATTATTTCAGTTCAAATCCTTTGTAGATCTACATAACCTGCAGTAAATCTTCATTATTTGGTGGGGTGGGCAGAATCCTTATTTAATACATTAATTATAAGCGTTTTTAATGGAAATAAATGATTGTATTCGGAAGGCAAGGAGCAAAGTCAGAATCAATCAATTGCCTGTATAGTTCATTTAAAAGAAATATATTTCTTCATCTTCTGTTACCAAAAATAAATAATAACATCCAACTGGCAGAATCTTTTAAAACAAATCTGCCTAGCTTGCTCTTTGCTACTGACAGAGCTGAGTATTTTTCACATTTGTTAATGGAGAGTAGACAGCAGATATTCTGAAATATGTCTGGTGTATTATTAGCGGCGTTGGTTGCTTTTTGGTTCCTGAACAACTTCTTACACTTGCAGTTGTGTAGTTGCAAAGGAAAAATTATATGCTTGGAAAAAGTCTCTCATTCAAGATGTTGGTTTTTCCCCTTCAACTTAAGCCCACAAAATGTGCTGAACTGCTTCCCTGGTCGGGGCTTTGGTTGGCTTTTGGAAATGCAGGTAACACTGGAGTTGAATTCAGCCAGAAAATGTCTTCCCACACGCTGTTTGCCTTTGGAGGATACGTTTGTGCATCTTGGCATCACGGTTTAATGATTTTAAATATATGCGGCATCATCTCTGTCACACCTGAAACAATCTAGGTCAGCAGTCACTACTCCTTATTTTAGTATTTCCTCTAATAATGGGTCTTTCTGTTTTCTGTTTTGCAGGTATATATTTGGGTACTGAACGAAGAGCAAGAATACAAGAGAGCGTTTGATCTGGGAGCAACTGGAGTCATGACAGACTATCCGACAAAGCTCAAGGAGTTTTTGCACAACTATCCCGTGTAAATAGAGGAAAACAAGGAAGACCTTGCAGAATAGATGGAGCCAGGAAATTTAGTCAAAAAAAAGTTGAGCAACGTACGCAAATCACGTTGTCTGGAAGGTGATCCTTGACCTCGTTGTCAGGTTGCTACCTAATGTAAAGGCTGTCTATTTATTTTAAGACTTTAATTACATAGTTTACGTTTGTAAATAGATCATTTAGCAAAGGTGCACTTCACTAATAGTTGTGACTAAGAAGAAAGTTGCTGGATAGGATACCTGTAGATAATAAGTGTTGTTTTACCAGTCACAAGTGTTCCTAAGCAGATGTCAAGACACGTCAATGACTCCAATTATATTTTAGTGTGCAGAAACTAAAGAATTTCTGAAAGTGTACCCTTTGTGTAGGTATTGCTTGTGTTGCTTTTACTTTTAGATAACTCGTAGGGTGAAAAAGAAACACAACGCACAGGAGAAATAGGAAGCAGAATCTGTGGATAGCCAGACAGTTCAGCCTGTGAATGTAGTCAGGAAAAGCAGTCACTTTTTTCTTTCTTTTTTTTTTTTTTTTTCTTTTGAAACCAAAATTAACCCACTTGGTCAGTGTAGATTTACTCAATTATTCTCACCGATAAGAATGTTGAGCTCCAGTTACAGCTGTATTTAGACTTCTTTTTGATCTGATGGTAACACAGTGACTTACTGGTCAAGGTCTAGATACAGTATTTAAGCTTGCTTCTGAGTTTGCTTAGTTCTTCTGCAGGGATCCTGGTGTGCCCCTGGTTCTCACCTGCCTGTCAGCTTACCTTGGCATGGCAGCAGCGAGCTTCCCAGGGAGGAAGATTGCACTTGGCATAAATTTATTTCAAAGGAAGTGAATCTTTTCACAAAGGAAACTGCTGTTTTAGAAGTCTTGTGCACTTTTGTAGTTCTAACACCTCTTGTCTTGATTGATGGGAAGCTGTTTTTCAGATGAGGGACCAAAGAAGACTTTAAATTTGGTCAGGAGTTTTAGGAACAACTTCAAAGGTTTGTTTTAAATGAATTCACCCAAAGCAGATAGATATATACCTGACAGAGGAGCAGGTATCAGTCTAGGATGTCTGTAAGTTCTAGTCTTTTTTTTCTCCACATTCAATATTGATGAAGTTTGTGGGCATGGACTCGGAAGTAATTTTACCAGCAAAAGCCAGGAATCCCTAAGTGTTATGGGTTGGGGATGGATAGGAATGTATTTTTAGAAGCTGAGTGCTGTTCTGCCACTCTGAACAGATGCTCTGTGTGTCAGGCAGATTTGAGCCTGCGATGCCTCTGTGTTTTGGTGTTGTCGTGTCAGGGTTTTTCAGAAAGAATTTGACTGTTTTAGCTTAATTATTCACAATGACACATATAGAGCTCAGTCATCTAATCATCAGGTGGTGCTGCTGGAACACAGCTATTGTGTAGTGATGGTAGTATCTAATTCCTTAAGGACCTTCATGTGAAAATGATCTCATTTAATAATAAATACAGTAGCCAGGACAAGAGTATATTCACTGCGAGATATACTTGTTATTCTAAAAGTTTTTAAAGTAATGATGGTTTTTCCCTTGCTAGCTCAGACTTGGAAGGGCTCTTGTTTCACTGCAAGGCTGCTGTGCCATACCTGTAACTGTGGAGCATCTTTGCTATTTCATTATGCCCGTCCATTGTAGAATGTCAAGTCCATCTGAATGGATAATACTCATTTGATTATCACAATCACATTTGTGCAGTGTCCCTTTAAGAAAAGGGAAGTTCCTTTCCAAGGAATTCTTATGGATGAAGTAGAAGACACTGCTGCATTTACAGTTTAATTGAACCTGTGACAGTGGTGGCAAGTGAGTTAATGGTGTCTTTCTAAATGTCTGCCTAGTTAAGATGGCTGTAGATTCAATTTCCTTTTAGTGTAATCAGGCTTGTTGTATATTGAATGGCTGAGAGGAAAATGTAACTTCCTACCTGCTCATAGGAATAAGGATTACATGATTTATCATGTGCTGTGCTGCTTGTTTCCACTTCGGACCAGTTATGCTGTGGTCAGGTAACTGCTAATAATCAATCTAGTCATATTTCTTCCTGTTTTCTAATATTCACAGAGTAGTTTTAGAATAGGCTCCACATGGATCTCAATAGGTAAATGAAAAACTTCTACCCTCCCTGTTTGAATTTGGTTTAGTATTCAGTTATAGCTCCAGATGCTAAGTTTTCATGCAGTACGTTTTTGTTCTGCTCGATTTTATTGCTGTCAGATTTCCAACATGCACATCTTCATTAAGATGCAAATACAACTCTGGCTTTAGAGGATGCTACCAAATAGCACAGGTTACAACTTCCCTTAGGCTAGGAATAGCTGAGTTTTAAAATACCACTCCTGAATTCTGGACTTGATCTCTCATGGGACACATGATGACTTAGTTTTTTCTCTCAAGTTTTCCTCATTGCTGCGTAAACAAACTATTTTGCTTCATTCTATACTGAACGACAAAACACTGCTATTAAAATGGACTTTGTTTTTACGTTGTAATCTAGCTGTTTTGCTCTAGCAGTGGTGTTGGGAACTTGTGCCTTCAAAGATGCTCAACACATTCTTCAACCACTGCTCTTCCTACGTCTGATGTAGCTTTTGACTGTGCTGCTTGTACATGAGCTCTCTTTGATAAATCTGCACTTAATACCTGAAAATTAAATAAGATGTATAGAAAAGAGGGGCTCAGTGCTGAAAAAACCGCTGAATTTGTTCAGTCGCTCATTTGGACTACAGTACAAGAGCTAAAGTTTGATGTGTTGAGACAGATAACATTGTATGGAAGAAGCCATGAATCTGAGCACCAATTCCCAAGGCTTAGGCCATGATAACTACTTGTAACACAACAACACGGAATTGAGGGAGCTGTAGAGTGTTTGTTCCCAATTGTTTTACTTTGAATGTTCCATAGCTTGCCATGTGATTTTTAAACCACTTGTACCGAAAACCACTTGTTGAGGTCTTGCTCAGCCATCCAGGAGAGGATGTTCAGTTAATTCCTGTCTCCCAGGAGAGATTTTTTTCTTCCCTTTAGGGTAATTTTAACTCTAAGTATCGTTTAATACTTACTGTGTTCTCAGTCTTTTGCAAAGTACTTGATGTACGAAGGACGATGCTCGTATTCCATGCACTTTTAATCTGCAGAAACAGTTTTGGACCTCTCTAGCTCAAAATCTGTGAAGTGATTTTTCTTTTCTTGTAAGGAAAGATTGAAATGTGACACACTCAAATATCTTTGCTCATAAAAGATCTAAAACTAAATAGCCCTTCCTTGTGAATTCTTTGTCTAGAGGTGTGATTTCTGTTACGATACTGTGCTTAGACTGTAGTAAACTTCCAAGCTTTGATGGTGGCCCTTGGACAGATGCTCAGGAGAAGGGGGCATCTCATGTGCTCTGCACTATTTGGAAATTTGGGGCACTTACATGGGTTTTCTCACAGTAACCATAGCATCTGCCCCTACGTGTGGCTGAACAAAACCTGCAGAGGAGTGCAGCCTGCCTTCTCTGCGTGCACAGCCTTCACTAACAAACTTCTGAAGTCAGTTCCTATTTGATTTATCTGCAGTTTATTTGGAGGCAGAAGCAGGAGAAGAGAAACGTGATTATAAATGCAAAAAAAAAAAAGTGATCAGCAGATGACGGAGCATAAAAAGCCTCTGACGGGTGACAGACAGTGACCGGTGGCAAGTAACCAGGTGTTTTGAATGTGGTTCGTGCTGCTGGAGAGCGCTGTGATAGCAAACTTCTGTGCAGGTTGTGTTGTCCTCAGGTGACGTCTGCTGTGAACACGGCGCTGATACCGAAGTGCTTTTCCTCATGGTAAGCTGATGAATGTTTCCTCCGCTCCTACAAGTACCACTGCAGCTTTCCTACCGGCTTGCCATTGATTTAAATTCAGTGCTGGGTTTTAACGTCAAGCGTAACTGCGAAGCCTCGAGGCTCTGTGTTAGCTCAGAGGTGAAGCAGGCTTTTTGTAAGCAACAGCGTTTAGTAAGTTGGAAAGAATTCGGGCAGGCCGAGGGGAGAACGCTTCCCCAGCAGCTCCGGGCGGCACGCCGCGTCCCAGCGCTCCCACCCGCCCCCTGTAGTACCGCTGGGGGCCGCCAGGGGGCGCTGCAGCCCCGCGGGAGCCCACCGGGGCCGGGCAGCTCTTGGCAGCTCCGCGCTGGTTGCGGAGGCGGAGCAGGAGCAGCACGCGTGGGTTCGTTGGTGCTGGGAGAGGAGGGGGGGAAACCTTTCGCTGCTGGCAGATGAAAGCGTCTTTCTTTGATCTGATCGACCTGAAGGTGTTGCTTTGTGCTGTCTGAGAAGGTTTGCGGTGCCCTCGTTGTGTAACTGAAGAAGCGGAGGCAGGCTCGAGTGAAGCATCTCCATTAACACCAGCGTCAGCCACAGATAGGATTTGTGAGTGCTAAGAAGCGCAGATTGTTAACGGATCTTTTCGCTTACCGATTAAAGTACCGTGCAGCACTCAAAGTCTCGAGTTAACGGGAGTGACGTGACGCTTTCTCCCCTCTCCATGCTGCTGTGGTACATCAAATAGCAAAATTTAGCCCTGGCCAGTGATGCTTTATCATTTACTTTGTCTAAATCATAATAAAACGATGATAAAAGCTGACGCTGATGTCAGGCGCTGAGCAGGGAAGCGCCGGCTGTCTTGCTGAGGTTCCAAACGGGGTGTTCGCAAAGAGAGGAATGACGGATGCTCTTCAGCTGTAGGATAAGCTGAACGCATCTTTTCAGAGGGCAGCGTCACGCCTCCTGAATAACGCCCCTTTTCCAGGCTTATCCCACTCACCGGCCCGGCCTCGCTCGCTGATCGATACTAAAAGCCCTCAGGGCTGTGGCTTTGGGAGGAGCCCCCGTGCCCGCGCCTTTAAGAGGAAGCGGCGCTGTTTGTTATGCCCCCTCCGCGCTGCACGCCGGCAGCGCCAGCGCCGCTCCCATTGGCTGCCGCCGCCCAGCTGCTGCCTGCGCGAGGCCGACGGCGGCGGGGCGGGGGGAACGCGCTGCGCGTCGCTGTGTGTGTGTGTGTGCGTGTGTCCGCGGCGGGGGGGGGCGGGAGCGCCCCTCTGCCCCGCGCTCCGATTGGTAGGGAAAAAATGGGCTGCGGCCGTTCCTGACCAATCGGAGGGTTGTTGCTATGTGCCAGCGGGCGGCGATTGGCCGGAGGCGGTGCCACTCGTGGCCAAAGGGAGAGGGCGGGTGTTCTTATAAGGGGAGGACGCCGGTGGGAGGGGGAGGGCGCTGCGGGGCTGCCTGGTGCGCGTCGGTGGCCGCGCTCCGTCTGCGCTGGGGACGCGTTCCGAGGCGAGTGAGTGCGGTGCGGTTGGGGCCGAGGGCTGAGGTCGGGCGCTGGGCGAGCGGGCCGAGCTGCGTCACAGCCGCTTGCTCCCGCCTCTCCCCGCCGCTTTCACCGCGGCGGGGCCGTCCCTCCGTCCGGCGTCGCTGCCTCGGCGCCGCGCGTCCCGCTGAGGGGGCTCGGGAGGGTGTTGGGGGACAGCAGCTCCGTGGGGCTGGGGAGCGGGGAAGGGACGGCGAGGGGAGGGGGAGGAGCGCAGGAGGAGGGGGTGGGATGGTTGTCGGGGAGGGAAGTGCAGCGCCGGAGCCGCAGGTGAGCTCCGGGGCCTGGGGTGAGGCCCGTGCTGCTGCTGGGCTGAGGGGGCTCGGAGCGGGCCCTGCCCCGCGGCCCCGGTTCGCTGTGAGGGGGCTCCCCCGGCTGCGGTGGGAGCAGAGGGCGAAGGGCCGGTCCTTTGTCTTGTGCCTTCCCACGGAAAGTTTTGGGTTCGGTCCAGAAACACCGGGGAAGTCGGGGATGGCAGAAGGAGCCGCGGGTCTGGAGCTGAAGGTTGGAGTGCTGAATTTGGAACCCAAAAGAATCTGTTTGGTGGGTTAGTTTTTTTGTTGTTTTTTTTTTTTTTCAGTTTTAAATGCAGTTTTAGCGACGTAGAAAAAGAAGTTCTGCCCCTACAGCTGAATCTGACCTCGCTGCTCTGTGCCTTCTGTATGAGAATACAGAAAGAGGAAGGCCCCGAGCCGTGCCTGGGCTCACGCAGCGCTGGGGCAGGACGCTGCCTTCCCAGGGCCTGCTCCGTGCTCCCGATAGGGATTTTCTGCTAATGCGTTTACAGTTACTTAAAGCTTAGGCTGGGTAGCACAGAGAGGCCTTTGCTGAGTTAGGAGATCGGAAAAGAGCTGATGCTGAGAGCTGTGCTTATGGTGTTTGAGAGGATTCCTGGGGAGGACGCGTTCGGTGGCTTCGTGCTAGCAGAGTACCCCCATTTATTTTGCTTTAAGACCTCAGCGCGATGGGATCCACGCCTCTGGTTTCCTTTAAACAGTTTGCTGTGTAATGGCTGTGCTTGAAGGGGGAATTAAGAAGATGTTCTTTTCTTGCTGGATCCCTAACTCTTGTCGCCTGCTGGGGGGGGAAAAAAAAAAACCCAAACGTTTAAAAGTGAGCCCTTAGTGCTTTGAAGGTAACGCTGGGAATGGTGGTGATGTCAAGCACTTCTTTTTATTATTATTTTCATTTTTTTTAACCTTTCTTGCAGGTTCTCTTTCACGGTGCCAGTGTTGGAACAACTGGCAAAGCTGTGCTGGTCACTGAGCTCCCTTGTGTCCTCTGGATCACAGATCTTGACTGAGTGATTTCCTCTCTTTGCTGCTTGGTGTGGGCAGTTGAGTCAGGGCTGCTCTGCGGAAGGCAGCGTTGCTACCTGTAATTCCTCATTCCCTCAAAGGCTCATGGGCAAATACCTGCTGCTGAGAGAGAATTTAATTAAGGAACTGGTCACTCTGGTGTAGCTTTTTAGAAAGTGGGAACTCCTTGATCTAATGTGGTACTATATAAGCATTACAAGGACTGCGGAGGAGTAAAAAACATTTATTTATTGGTCTTGCATCATGATCTTACCTTTTGCCATGTGTGTAGAAAGCTCTTGAAGAAAAGTCAATAAAACCAGGGCTTCGCTGGGCTCTGGTCATGAGCTGGCTAGGTCATGATCACTAGATCAGCTATGAAGTGCCAGGAAAGTGGAGTCCAAGAGTGATCACAAAGTGGAGTTTTGAGTGGAGAAATTGGGAGTTCATTTCTCCTAGCTGCTTTGAAGCCAATCAGAGGCGCGAGGTGGAATTGCGAAGCAGAATGGATTTATCACTTTGAAACGATTGCAAAACATACAGCTTCCTTTCTTTTCTGTAAGCCAGTCCTTCAGTTGGTTCCCTCTTTCCTGTGCTTGTTAATGCGGAGGTCTTGTCTTCAAGATCTAATGGCAGTAACGAAAGGCAAAGGACAGGTTTCCTTTTCCTTCCTGAAGCCAAGGCAGGTGCACAGAGGAGATCTGACCACTCTGACTCGAGGATTTTTCATTTCCTCAGAACACATCTTTATGTGGGAAATCAGCACGTCCGCTAGTGGTGCGATGCCAGCCGGGCACCTGGACCTCCTCTTACAGAAACAAAGCCTTTCTGTAGTTTGGCCTCTGGTGGCAGGAGAAAATGCTGCCCAGGCAGCAGCCCTGCAGTGTGTGAGCTGGTTGCTGCCATGTTCTGGTTGTGCTGGACCTGTCTGGGTGCCCTCACCAAGGCAGGATATTGCGCCGGAGCGGCTGTGTGTCCGGAAGTGTCACTGGACTGGCCGAGCTACTTAAGGCTGCAGGAAGTAACGTAATTAATAAGGCTTAGCTCTCCCACATCTTGTACCTGACAATCTCGAGTCACTTGACAGTGCTAATTAAAGCTAATCACACTCCTCTGTTTTTAGTAAATAGCTATTATCCCCACTTCACTCTTGCTTTAATGAATGACAGTGCCATGCGATGTGAGTCACGGGCAGCTGTGGGAGTGCAACCTGTGTGTGCTGCCTTCCGGTCCCGGTGCCAGCTTACGTGTCCACCTGGACATGGCTTCTCCGTGCCTGTTTGAGCATTGTTACAGCGTGCTGGAAGGTGGGACGTTCTGCTGACTCACAAAAACACAGAACTTTTCAACTGACTGCAGTTGGGACTCATGCAGAACAGAACTCCCCAGGTCTTGCGAAAGCTATTGGAAGTTAGAGGAGATGAGGATGCTTTGAGTTTGCCCTTCAGAGGAAGGTTTGATCCCCTGAGGGGGAAGGCAGAGCACTGTCAGAGCTGCACTCTTGCTTCTCCTGTTTCACGTTGGCAGCAACTTCGTTACGAGGAGAAAAATGTAGCGTGGTATGACCTAGGGATTGCACAGCTCAGCCACAGCACTCTGGATGATTTAAGTTTCACTGATGAAATATTAGTACAGGATGGCTCAAGCAATATGTTATTAAAAGCAGATTGCCCAGCCTCACACACAAAAAAAAGAGTTAATAATTAACTATGAAAAAAAATTAATGAGAATCCCAGGAACTCCCAGCAGAAGCATTTGTCTGTAGGCACGGAACTGTGAGAGGCGAGTCAGCTCATATACCTTGGCAGTGCTGAGCAGGCTGGTGAGGATATCCAGGAGGAACTAAACCACAAACTGGTAGGGTAACAGCTGACTTGACCATTTAAACTCAGCTCGGTTGTAAAGTATCTGTTGTGTGAAGATTCAGGCTGTAAATCTTCACCTGAGCTTTCTCCCTTGGCATAGGTGCCCTGTGCCTTCAATGGAAATGTGAGCTAGAGGGATGATGACTGAACTACTGTGGAAAGTATGTGCCTCATTAATGTGGCAGCTGTTGCACTGAAAGTGTTTCTGAAAGAGGTTGGCCAGAATTTGGGATGTTATCCTTTGCATTAGTCAGAAAAAGAGGTCTGGTAAAAAGTGAAGCCATTGAGTCTCCCATAGCACACGCCTCTGGGCAGTGCAAGCCCAAGGTGGTGAGGCCTTCTGTTTTGTAGGATGCTGTATATGCCTAACTTTGGCAGAGCATGATATCCTCCATGTGCTGCCATTGTGTTGAGCACATAGCTTTCTTCAGCAGGAAGATGGCTGTGGATTGAGAGCTACATCTTGCCTTGTGCATGAGCCATCGCTGCTCCCTCACGCTGCTGCGTTGGGTGTACTTGCTCAGTTTGGAAGAAGGACTGTGATCCCTCCAAGTGGGATGCTGGCATGAATTCTCTTGAAATGTAAAGGAGGAAATGGAGTCGTTTGTGTTTTTAAATTAGTTCAGCGTGCGGTTTTTATTTATTTGTGGCACAAGTGGGGTTTGCTGGTAGGAGCAAAAGTAAGCGCTGGCTCGTTCCAAATCTGTCCAGGCCACCGTGCTGCTTTTCTGCATGCATGTGCCCTCCTCCGGTTTGGCAAGTGATGCTGGCATCTGTTGTGACTGATGGTGGAGCTCAGCCATGACGGCGCGTACCTGCCAAGCGCAGGTGGGCAGCGTGCAGCTCTGATGCCTGCAGTGCTGCCTGTCCTCAGCAGCGCAGGCTCTTCTGCATTGCAAAGATGCTGCTGCCAGGCAACTCGTGGGCAAGTGGGATGAGGATTCAGGCAGGGGTGTCAGTCATTCTTCTGGCAGAGGCTGAGCCTTGCAGTCCATGTGCATGCAGTTTCAGAGGCAGGCTCAGGAAGGGTAGCTAATTTTGAAGCCAGCCCTGTGAGAGGATGTCTGTGCCAGCTGTCCTGCATCTTTTCGAATTGATGAAATTGTAAAGAGAAGCATTTTCTGGATTTTTTTTTTTTTTTTCAGATTTATTTCTCTCCCTTGCCTTCCATGATGATGCCTGCAGTGTATCGGATCGGGTTGTTTTGAACAGGATGCTTTGTCCTCTTGTGCAGGGAGAGATGAGTTAGCAATTCTGACGCTTGGTGGGCCTGAATGGGCTGAGTCCAGCCCTGGGACTGTAAATGAATTCAGCAAGTTCTCCTGGTAGTCTGCAGCCGGGGAAGAAGCATCTGTGCAGCATCTTGCTGAGGTACTTTAACCTGTTCCTTTTGTTTCCAGTCGGTCGTGAGCTGCAGCTCGATGCGAGAAAGCTTCTGCTGAGAATGCAGCCATCCCCTGGAACTGCTCGTAATGACACCATTGCACTTGAGCTCCTGAAAATGCACTGATGTGGATGGTTTTCTTAGGTTTTTTTTAATCCTTTTCTGTTTAATTTGATTGAATCTCCAAACTGACAAAAGGCAAATCAACTCTAAGAAGAGCAATTTAAAACCTTTTTTTTTTTTTTTCATGAATTATCTTGGCTTATGGACAAAGAGCATTACTTTGCACAGTAACAAAGCCAGACAGACTTTGGGGCGGGGGGAATTAACCCATGTGAGGTGTGAAGATTTGCTGTTTGTTCCTTTGATCGATACAACTGCAGTGACGTTTTTATCTGTAACTGATGCTTTTCCTGACAAGCTGTGAGAACGTGGCAGGTGCAGCGAGGTTGGTGTGCCCGTCCCTGATTCTCTGTGGCCAGGTGGCCTCTGATTGCTGCTTCCTGCATCTCTTCTCGATGCCCTCTAGTGGTTACCTGCCGGTTGTCTGCAGTACTTTTGGTGTCAGCGTGGTGGGTTCCCTTCCACCTCTGCAGATGCTTTTTCCCAGGGTCATGGAGTGCTTCCAGGGGTGAGGGCTGTCTCCAGGCTGCAGATGAGGGAGTCAGGGCCCATAGAGGTGAGTGGCTCGTGGGGACATATCCAGAGGAATAACAGGAATGAAGTTTATTTTTGGTTGAAGGTGATCTAAGAGAGAGGCCTGCTCCGTGCTGTTTCTGTAGTGCAATTCTGTGCATGAATCTGAACAAAATAAAGGTAAATGCAGTCTGTCATTTCACTGTTATTTCCCTTTCTTCATGGGCTTGCAGGGGCTGGAGAATGAGCTGGAAGAACACAGGCATTAGGAAAGGACACTTAAAGTTCATGTATCAGTTATGACTTCTGTTGACCATGGCAGTACTGCTGGTGCTGCTTACCCAGAGTTTGAAGTTGGTGCATTTCAGATCCTGAAGAAGTAGGAGAGTGTTACTTACCCCATGTTTTACTTCTTCAGTTGGTTTTCCCTTGTGTTCCATGTTTAATTTCAAGATGATCGCCCTTTCTTTCAGAGCCTTTCACTACCTATATCGTACCCTGCTATCTTCAGATCTGGCTTCAATTTTCCAAAGCTGTTGCTGATCTGTGCCATGGTGAGAGTCTCCCAGACCACTCCAGGATCCTCACTGCAGAACTGCATCGTCCGAGTGCGAAGGCTCCCAGCTCTGCCAGCAATCTGGAGCTTCAGTTTCTGCACTTCTGCTGCTGATCCCATGGGGACTGGGAGAACCCAGTGATGTGCTAGAGACTAGCCTCTTTCAAGCTGCAATGTGTTAAGCATTGTTCAGGTAGCTTCCATGTGAGGAAAGCACTGATAAGCACGTGTGCTTACCTCAAGCCTTTTATTAAAACCATGCTAAGAACCTGGAGCAGTGTTGGCTGCTAAGGTTGGTGACCTTGTGGAAACAAAGAACTCCCCCAGTCTGATTCCCCCTGTGCTCTAATTACACTCAGCATAAGTACATCTCTAGTTCTTCCTATGTTAATGAGAAGAGACACCAAAGAAGGAAGGTTGGGTTTCCAGACAGATGGGCTTTTTCAGAACCGCTCCAGGCAGCTTTCTGTGGCATTTGCTGCATTCTGCTAAGCATTTTACCAGCTAAATCTTAAAAAGCAAATAATCTGTAATACAAGCCCTCAAACCCAACAGACCTGCTGTTTGTCCTGTCAGAGTGAACAGGAACGCTTGCCTCTGGGCTGCATTGCACGTGGGTTTCATGCAAAACGAGGCTGTATAATGGCTTTTGTTCTCTGCTGCTGTGGCATATGGGCTTGTACCAGCAGTAACCTTATGTAGCCAGCATTTGGCACAGATTTTGCCTTTCTCCTTTTTTGTGTTTACCGAATTACCGAACAACTTACTGTGAAAAGCGGCTGTTAGGCAGATGAAGGGTGAATACGGAGCTAAAATCTGTCTGAATAGCAAAATGTCGTGGCTTTTTTTCTTCATGGGGTGATATCTGACTTTGCAGGACGAGGCAGGGAGCCGTGGCATGCGCAGTGCACTCCAGCGGTGCGTGCGGCTGATCCGCGCTGATTGCCACAGCAGATGATGCTGATAAGCTTTTCCCTAGAATTCATTCCTTTTGTCTCAACCAGCCTTCTGACTTCTTGCGGATTAATTAGTGCGTACAAATTTCTGTTCCACTGACTTGATTGCATACATTCCAAAAGTAAATTTCTCTTGAATTATGAAAGAGAAATACTGGATTATGCGGGATGCAGATTCTCATCTCTCTAACATTATTGGGCACAAGAACTAAGTCATCAAAGCTTTTTTTATTAAGGCACTGCTTGTATGATGTATGGAGGAGTTCTGAAGTTTTTTTTTCCATAGATGGTTCCTTACTTAGCATCTCAGCCAGGTTTCCCAGCAAGCTCTTACCTCCCAGGTCTCTGTTCTCTCCTCTGCCTTTAGCAAAGCGATCCATTTATTTTGCCTTCTCAGCACAGTACTGAGAACAAGAATTACAATTCGTCTTAATCTGTGCCCAGATACCTTCTCAATTAAATTTGTCTCCTGAAAGGTCACGTGTTTTTGCTGACATGAAATATGTTTCGAGGTCAAATGAATGAATGCTCATGAAATGTTTTTGCAGAAAGGCGCGTGCTGCACGTTGTCTGTGTGTGTGCTGTTGGGTTCTCTGTGATACCACGTAGCTGTAGTTTTTCCTGTTCTACTCATTGTTCCAGAGCACTGGTGCTTAGGTCAGCAAACAAATAAGGCATTCCTCTTACATTATTCTAGCTGGGCATCACTTGTGTCTCCATTTGGCTTCTAGCATGCCTGTGGAGTGCTTTTCAGGCTGCTGTGATGGGCACCTGATGGGAAAAGAAATGTTTGGCACAATGGTATGGGAGGGAAGTAGCAGAACTGCTGGCTGGTGTGTGTTTACCTACTCATCTTGTAGAAAAGGGAGCAAGCAGAGAGAAGATAGCACCATTTGATTAGGTCAGTGTAAACACAGGTTTTGACAGTCTGTTTGCTCGTTCAGAAGTCAAGTGAAATCTTTCTTGTTTCTCAGCTGGTCTGTCTGCTGTAAGCTGTTGTTTTCTGACACTGCTTTGCCTTACAGCGTGGTCGTGCTTGGCTTCCATACTGATCTGCTGAGGTCCAGAGATGCAGCTGTGCATCAAACAGGGCGCAGGTTGGCCAGTTCCACCCCTGGCAGAGCCTTTCTGGCTCAACAGGAGCAGGTTTCATTTCTGACAAGCTGGAGAGCGAGCCCTTCTGTGTCAGGATGGGCCTTCCAGAGCTCTCGCTGTAACTTTAATTGCAAAAGGTTAATCTGATTAGTTAGTGTTTGCAAAGAGCTTTAAGGATGAAAAGTGCCACGTAAGTGCTGACTATTATGATCATGATAGATGGGCTTTATCAGCAGTTTTCAGGATGAGTAAGAATCTTTTTCCCATTTGACTAGAGGAGGATCTGCTTTCCGGAAAGCAGAAAAAAAATATTTTTGGGGAGGGGGGTTGAAACCAAAACCAACAAATCAAGTATCAGGTTGGCTTACCAGTGCCTGCCTCCTGTTGACCATATTGTGGTGAGCACTGGGCTGTGTGCTGAGTGGTGTCCATGTGTGTCTGTGGCAGCTCCCCAGTGTGATGCTTGCAGTACTGTGCTGGGAAGCTGTGCACACGGTGCAGGCTCTGCAGGGCTGCCCAGCACCTGGTAGGTCTGGAGGGGAATGCCTTCAGAAGCACAAATGCATCTTAGATGCCTTGAATCTTCTTTTTCGGCAATGACAAGAAGATTTAGGAGCAGAAGTGTTAAGAGACAGAGCTTTCCATAAATGGTGCTTTGGTACCAAGGTGATGAGTGTTGGGGTGGTTTTTTCGTTGTTTTTGGTTTTTTTTTCCTGCAAATATGTCTGACAGTGCTTGCACATGAGACTTTCCAGCAGGCAGCAGTAACGGATTCACAGCCTGATTTTTATTGCTCTTTCAGTCTGATCTGCTGTTCTGTAAGTGGGCTGTGGGCAGGAGTTCTGCAGGACCACCTCCTGCAGCAATTCTCTTGGGTCCTGCATTCAGTTCCCCAATAAACATCTTGGTTTCCATCACACTCTGAAGGAACGGTTTCCCCTTCAGCAAATAAAGAGATGCATTTGCTTAGAGCTATCCAAGTCCAGCAGCGCTGTGCTGTGAGCCCTGAGCTTGCTGCTTTGCTGGGGCTCCAGGGGAGCTCTTCTGGTACTGTGGGGACCTGGGCTGGCTTTGCTCTCACCTGGAAGATGATCAGCTGCACTTCAGGCTGGTTACACACGCTGGCTTAGAGACCAGCTTTAAGCTTCTGTACTTTTCTGTTTTGTTCCCTTTAGAAATTTCCATTGCAGGTCAGGTTTGGGTGTTATTTTTTTTCCTCCTGTTTTTGTTTTATTTTAAGAGAGGGGATTGTTGCAGTATTTGATAGACAAAGTGCAGACTCAGGAAGTGAACACAATCGCTTATTTCATGGAAGGGAAAATCCTCACGGGAGGAGCAGCCAGAGCCCACGGTTAATTTCTGGAGCATGCATGCACGCCATGTACCGGGCAGGGAGGGGAGCTGCTTCACTTCTGCTGCTTCCAGCCTCAGAGGAAGCATTTGTTACCTGGTAAGGTTTGTGGATGTAGGATCTGGAAAACTGATTTTTGCCAGCAAAATAACCCAGGCTTGAGCTGCCCAGCAGGTTCTGTCAGATAAGGTTGGATAGGAAATAGGTGTTTGCATCCTGAATAGGATTTGTAGCTGTGTTCCCTGTTATCAGGGGTAGTCTTGGAGGCTTCTCACTTTGGCTGCTGTTGGTTGTTCTGAGGGGGAAAAAAAAACACTAGAGTGCAGTTGGTAGAGTAGCTCCTGCCTTCAGAGCTTGCAGCAAATTATGAAGGTGAGCACAATGAAGTAATCTTCCATTTCCTATGTGGAAGCTAGGGCAGATGGGAGGGTAGATCTGGTCTGGTGAGTCGTGCACTTGCTGGTGGCAGAGGAAGCCCGAGCTCAGCTCCCAGCCTTCGCACAGCACCAGGGCCCGGCTTTCGCAGGAGCTGCTGGAGCCCGACTGCTCCCTGGGCTGCTGCAACACTGGGCCTGGGTGTGTGCTGTTCCCTGAGGCGTCTGGGAGACGAGGCTTGATGAAAATGATCTCGTTCGCATCTTTGTACGTCTGTAGTTCGTTCCAAATCCATTAAGCGTTGGAAGAATGAATAGAGATGGTGAGTGCTTGAGTGATAGGAAGATGGTAGATAGCAGCAGCAGGGCGATGTGAGGGCAGGCAGCCAGCAGACGTGAATGCGTGTCGGTCTGACCCGCAGACAGCGTGCCTGTCTCTGGCTGCTCTCTCCTCTCTGCTTGCCATCAGACGCTTGGCCAGGAGACCCCCACGGCTCACATTGCAGCACCTGTGCTGAGTGTTCCATCTCTGCTCTGTTTTGAACGTAGGTCTGTGTGAAGCCCTCCGTCCCCTAGACCTGAATCTCTTCCTCTGAAGCTGTCACCAGTGTGTGGAGCCTGCCCCACACCCATCCCCTGCCAAACCACGGCCTTTACCTGTGTCTTCCGGTGTTTCCCGTGTGACCCGTCCTGCGGCAGTGCCTCCTGGGCTACCCCGGAGTTCACGCAGCGCTCGGTGGCTCCAATGGTGAAGATGACAAGGTCCAAGACTTTCCAGGCATATCTGCCTTCATGCCACAGGACCTACAGCTGCATTCACTGCAGGGCTCATCTTGCTAACCACGATGAACTCATTTCCAAGGTACGTGCGTGACCTCACCCTGCGGGTGCGGTGCATTTGCCTGCGCTGTGGATCAGTCTCTGTGCAGATGCCTGGCCTTCACCGGTACTGTGGTTTCTGTGCAGAAAATGGGCTCTTAGACCATGGCTCTGTGTGTGTGAGCTGCTGCTTTTGTTTTAAGTCACTTGGAAAATAGCTGCAGGGGATGGGTTTCCAAACTGGGGCCCTTAGAGTGCTTACTGGGGGGTCTGTTTCTTCCCATGATGTTGGCTCCTCCCTCTCATTTCCAGCTGTGAAACTGTGCTAACTGATGGCCAGGACTGCAGACTGCCTTCCCAGTACTTGTTTGTGTACATGCTTGTCAGCATTGCCAAAGGGTTGTTGCATGATCAAGAGTTGTAGAAGTGCCTGGAAGTGTTCTCTCTGTTAAATATTGATCTGTTCCAAGCAACTTCCCTAAAGCCCTTACTTAAGGGAAGGTTTGCTGGTGCTTCTACTGAAATGTAAGTTGTCTTTGCAAAGACCATTGAATTATTGCTCAAATTCGCGTTGTTTTGACAGCCTCCAAACTAAAAAATATGCAGTGAAAAAGTAAGGGATGGACGCTGGGCTGTGCTCTGTGCTGATAAGATTGAAAGGATGCTGCTCGCTCTTATGATCTCTTGATCACAAGGGGAAGAGTCTTGAGGAGAAGCTGAATGAAAAGCATTCAGAGCCAGAAAGTTCGGGCTCTTTGCAGGGGGAGCAGGCCAGTTAGAGAAGCTCTTTCTGATGTGCAAAAGCTGCTGCTGCTGAACTTTCTTGGAGCCTGCTGTGCCTGGCTGTGGTCAAGCATCAGGTTTCCAGCTTTTGGCTGCCTTGGCAATCAACTCTTCCATAAAGTTTATTCAGCTCATAAAGTGTGTGTTCAGAAAAAAGCAGATGTACTGTAAGATTTATTAGCTGAGATGAGAGGAAATTGCGCTTGAGCTGTGTGTATGTGTGCAACTTAAACGAGTTTAGCTTCTGGAGCAGCCTGAGGAGAGAGGGCAGGATCACAAGGCCCAGAGGTGCTCTGCCTGGTAGAAAGGGTATCGTGCTTCCCCCCTTCCTGTTTGCACAGGAAAGATAAGAATGGGTCACCTTGCGTCAAGGGCATTGATTGTACGGCTGGAAGGATCCTCTTGGATTCTTTATGTTGGGTGTTCAGATGTGTCATCTTCCATTGGAGGCTGCCTTCTTCCTTTTCCTCTTGGTGGTTGTATGGTTGCACCTCTGTGATGTTATCTCCGTGCCAAGGAGTTGAATTTCAGCATTCTGCTATGAATTATGCTGATTGCAGTCTGCTACAGTGTTGGTTTTTTTCAGCTTCTGTAGACAAGCCTCCTCTAAGGCTGTCACATCTGAGTCATTCTGGGCCTCCTGGGGGCTCTTCTTGTTCTGGTGGCGGTGGCTCTCAGCAGAGGAGGGCTGTAAAGCCTCCAGGTTTTAAAGAGGAGGAGGCTGTACATTTCCACAACAGAAAGAGGTTTTGAAATGTTAATGTCAACAGCAGAGTTAGCAGTCTGTGCCCAGGTCTGGGCATGAAGCACATCCTGCCTCTCAGACCAGCTAGGTGCCTTCAGGCCCTTGCTCCTGTGCACAGTTCTGATAATTGTAAAATGAAGTAGTCACTCCCCTGCCTCTCCACTGGGAGAGTTGTTGCAAGCTGGATTTTGGGCTGAGACCCGAAAGATGCTTTGCTGGATAAAGAAGGAGATAGGTTTTGCTTTCTTTGTTCATTGTAGGTCAGAATTTGTGCTTTACTCTTTCCAACATGCCTGGTCCTGAGCGAGGGAGAGCACGTGGCAATGCGTGCCCGTTGGTTTCACCTTTGATGCTTCTTTCTCCTTCTTGTTGCACGTCTGTGCCTCTTATGTTCCTGTGTAGTCAGCCAGCTTTGCAGGTAAGTAGCTTCCAGCAGGGCAGTACCACTTCCCCCTGCTTGGAATTTGAGCTTCCAGCCATCAAAGCATACAGAAACTGCCCAGGAATGCCCACTGCTAAAATACAAATGCAGGAGGGAAGATCTGAAAACGTGAAACAAAGCTGTGTGTTGAATTGTGGAAGTATTAGCTACAGTGTGCTGGGATGCCTGTATCTACTCGTTGTGGACCGGGGTGTGACCTTGTAATAGTGTTGGGAGCGCGTTGCTGATGGAACGTTAGCGGGTTGTACAGCTTGAATCCAAAGGGTTTGGGGTTTTAGGTTTTATTTCTCACAGTTATAAACCTCAGTAAGATGCATTCTTTGTGTAATTGAAAACTTTATAAAAATAATTGTGCAATCGTAATTTGTACAACAGACCATTAAACTGAGAGCAGAAGGGCAGTCCCTGCCTCAAGGGGTTTCCAATATGCGCAGAGACTTTCCCAGGCAAACTTAAATAGTCATCTTTTTATCTGTTTGAGTTAGGATTTAAACATCTCCCCGAGGCCTTCTGCAGTGCTTTCATCACAGACTTATATTAGCATCTGAGAACCAGGAGGTGGAATTGCCATGCTCATTTTCCATATGAAAATCTAACAAACTGAAGGAAGGAACAAGCGCCGTGAGGACTGAAGAAGGAACAGGAGACTATTTCAGACCAGTGCTTCTCAGTCTGCAGCGTATCCCATCTTGAACCTGACTGTCGCTTGATTCAGAACAGCCCAGATGACACCATCTTTGGAAGCGCTCCCCAGAAAACAGGCTTTTATGTAACAGCAGGGTGTTGGTGTTTTTGCTCAAAGAAATTAATTCCTATATTCATTTTGTCCCAAGTAATACAAAGACTGCATGAGAGCTGTGCTGCTATGCACGCCATGAGCCTTTAGCTCCTTTGGCTACATACAAATTGCAGCACTGGCTCACGCTGCTGGCTGAAGCACTGGCTGGAGCTGAATCCCAGCGTTGTTCTGGGTCGATCCATACTTTATTTCCTTTTCATCTCTGCGTTTCTCCTCTTCGTCCTTCAGCACCAGTGTTAACTTTGGCTTCGGTGTTTTGCCAGGGCTGGATATCAGAAACTCTTCAACAACTACGCCTTTGCAGGACTGATTTTTTGCTTGCTTTCCTTCTTCAGGAAAACCTTGTGCATTAAAATGGATGGAAGGTCTCTCAATAACCCATTGCTATTTAAAGAAAATAATCGATGCTGAAGCTTTTAAAGAAAATCTGAAACTGTTACATGAAGCCAGTTACTAAAATGTTGCCTGCGCACTTGGCCTTTTATCTTCTGCAACCAAAGGGAGAAAGTGGTTTAGTACGTCTGATTTGTAATGAGATCTAAATTGTGGGTTGGATCGTCTGGCCAAGAAAGGTTTTACTGACTTAGGAAATAGAAGGTGATCAGATAGATGGGTGGAGTGAATAACTAGTTCTCATTTATATGTTCCTTCGGTGCCTTGCATTAATGTGAGTGGAGGCTCTTGTTCCCTTGTAGCAATGTATGATTTAGAAGTGAGTGCCAAATATAGTGCGTACTCTTATTTCATTGCTTTTTCCAATGCCTGAGTGGGCTGAGACTCTGGGAATGCAACCTAGACCTGCAACAGGTTCCTGTGTAACAGTAAGTCACTAAATGTCTTTGTTCCTCTTTTCCCTACCGTACCATTGAAATACTGCTGTTTTGTCCAGTCTGCTTGGAAGATAAAGCTTTGGAGCAGATGCTGTCTGCTCTTGTGAATTAGTACAGTATGTCCTAATCCACTCTGGCTTTACTGTAAAAACAAAATATTGTGCCAGGCGACTGTAGTTAAAAAGCACATTTCAGTACTTCAGATTTCCAATTACCAAAAAAAATAACTGGAGGTACTTGCTCTTGCATTTCTCTTTCCGAGGCACAACATCCCATGGTTTGTAGAACCTTTAAGAAAAATGTATTCCGTAGTCGGTGATGGCACAGCCCCTCTGGAAAGGAGATGGAGGGGCTTCTTTGAGAAGTGTGCTTTTGCATCACTTCCTAGTGTGGCCTGGGGAACAGCTAACGTAGTAGACACTCAACAGCGTAAAGAGCATTTCCTCTCTTTCTCAGAAGAGCAGACACTGTATTGGTTTCTACCTACTCCGTGCTTCTGAAGCTGTCAGTCTTTTCTGTATGAGTTCTTATGTATCTGCTGTCCAGTAGAGAAGGATGGGATTGAGCAGAAAGGCCAAGTGCAGCCACATGGGTGTCCTGGTTGCTGACTTTTTTTTTTTTGCCATGTGAACAGTAATCCAGCAGAAATATCCCTGATTATGGAAGTATGTAGGGAGGAATGTCTTGTGGGCGTCTTGCAGTTTCCTTTTCCATGCATTACTGTGATCCAAATGCTGAATATTATGCAGTGATGTATCCTCTGAAGTTAGCCTAAGGCTTGCCTAAGAAGTTTAATGCTTTCCTTTGATGTCTGCTTGGGACCCATACTGAACATGAATGTGAAATCCTTCCACACAAAAGGCTGTAGCAATGCCAGCACAGAGAATTTAGGGGAAAGAAAAAACTACTTGTGTGTGCCTGACTTCCTCAGCTGGGTTGAGTGGCTAGCTATAGAGAACACTTGCAAGCTTTTTGCTGTCTTTTGAGACAGGAGTTGTGTGGTTCAAGAGCAAACCTCACTCCCAGTCATTATGCATCCCTGCACACTGCATGCCTGGCAAGCAGGCTGCTGAGCTCGTTGGTACAGTAGTCCTACTGATCCTTACGGCATATTGAAAGCATCAAACTTTGCTCTGTGTTACAACTGTGGGATCTTAAAGGATGTGAAACTTCTGGTCCTAGCTTTCAGATAACTCATGTATGAATTTAGCTGCTTCAGAGCATTCCCATGCGCCTTGTATAGGCCGTGTGTGCGGCAGGCTCTGCGGTAAGCAGCAGTTGTTGGGCTTTCCTTTTCTCTTTCCCCTCTGGGTACATGAGGAAGGTGGTGTGTGATGTTCCTAGAGCCTCGTTTCTCATGAAGCAGCGCTGCCAGGTCAGCATTTGTTTGTCAGTTCACCTTGAAGACATGGAGTAACGTGCTGGGGAGAGGGAGCGTGCACACAAGCCGAAGAATAACCCTAAAATGGTGATGTGTCTGTTTCAAAACTTGTATCTAATAGAAAAAGAAAGAAGTATTTAAGTTCCAAGACTAGTCAAGGGGAAATCCTACATTTCTAATGTGGGGACAAGCTAAATACTGTGGGGTAAGGTGTATGTTCCCTTCTTGGGGTAAAGTTCTTGCCATTTTTCATCCCGCTGGGTTTCTTCTTCCTTTAAAAGCAGGTCTTGTTTCTTCCCAAATATGAATTTAAGCTCCCAGCTTGGCACTGATGAACTCTTAAGGTCAGGAGGAGCTATCATGTCTAGCACGGGCCAGTGAGTTTCATCATGATTGCAGCTTGTCCTCCTGAAAAAGCACTTAGTCTTGATTTGAAGACTTCAAGAGAGAAAATTCACTGCTCTCCTTGGTCACTTTTTCCAGTGGTTAATCATCCTTATTATTACAAGTTGGAAGACATCAGATTTAGACTTGGCTGGCTTGTGTTTCTAGTCACTGACCATTCCTCTCATTATTAAAAAAAGTAATGTATACTGCCTACTGTTTCTCAGTATAAAAGCTGTTGGTATACAGTAACTGAGGTCACTCTTGATCGCTGTTTGGATGGGCTAAACAGATTCAGCTTTTTCTGTCACGGTGAGATATTATTTTTTCCAGTTCTTTATAATTCTTGTGGTTCTTTTCTACATTTCTAGCATTTCAACATCATTTTACAAATGGAAACAGGGCTGGTCTTATTGTTCCAGCCTCAGACTGAACAGTGTACAGCAATAATGTCTTCACAGTGTATGCATTTCATAATTGCATTAGTCTTACTGGCTCAGCTCTGCGCAGTAAGCTTCTGTTCATTTATTTTGCTGTTAGCTCCTTATCCACCAGGTTTATCCATCTTACACACATTTCTAGCAGCTGTCCAGAGGCTTTTGCATCCTGTTTTTCTACTACTGTTTCCTAATGAATTGTCTCTTAGATATTATTTGGAGCTTTGCTCCTAGCTGCAAGCGTTGCTAGAATTCAAGCTGTTAAGTGCAGCAGAGCAGTCCTGTAAGAAGTCACGAGTGGGTCTTGGTTTTGTTTTGGTCTTTTTGCTTCCTGTTTCACTGCTGTAAACTTGAAGTAGGTTTCCATGCAGCTTAAAATAAAATGGGCACCTCTTCCTGAGTGTGATGCCCACGAGACAGCCCTGGCTGGGCAGAGCTCTTGCAGCCAGGGTGCTGCTGGAGACAGGCTGGTGTCTGCTGCCCTCAGTTGCAGTGGGGGGACAGGAGTGGGTCTTGGCAGCTCTGGAAAGCTTGTTTTTGAGATGGAGAGGGGGAATAAACAAATAAAAATGCCATTTTCTGGGAGAAGTCAGAATGTGAAATCTGAGCTGCATAATGAGTATTTGTAGTACCTGTTCCATAGCGCGGCTACCTAAATTAGATTTTTGTCCTGTGTAATTGCTTCCTCTGGGGCTTAGCCTGTGAGTTGCTGCGCTCCCTCCGTTCCGGCTGGCCTTAATGGGAGTGGAAGGCAGTCAGGATCAGGCCTCTGATTGAGGCAGGATGTGGCTGCTGAAGAAAGAGAGCCCAAGGAAAATTGTGCCTCCTGGTGTAATTGTGTTTATACAGCAATTAATTGCTGTGTGATTTTTTTTTTTTAAATACTTCATTCTGTTCAAAAAAAAAAAAAGGTAGTAATTCAGAATGGTTTAGAAATCCTTGTCATGGGAGGATAAAAACGGATTTTCTAATCAATCACTTTCTTTAAGGAAATAACTCTCCTTTCACCTGCTGCTTCCTCTGCCTTAAAATTGATGACCTGAGCATAAATAAAACATAGTTCCCATTTATTTTCTGGGGAACTGCCATGGATGGGGGCAGTGAATCATCAGGGGTTTTGCTGCAGCTGGAACATGGAGTTGATGAGGGCTCAGCCTTCCCGGGTTCCCTGGGTGTTCAGTTGTTGGCCCTGCAGAAAAACCCTCTCAGCAGCACGGTGTGCTTGTGCTGGCTTGGGCTCACAGCAGCGGGTCTGTCCCAGAGCACAGAGCTGCTGCTGCCCTGTGCCTCTTCCTTTGGACACACTGGTTTTGCTGAGAAGCAAATCTGCTCTCCCTGTCAGTGCTGGTGCCGTTGTGAGCTCAGTGGCTGCATTAATGGAATACGGTGTTCTGCTGATCCACAGACAGTTGCTATTATGCTGCTAATTAAATATCTGTTGCATTAGCAGTTTCCATCTTCCATCCCAGTTCTGTCCTGTGTTTATCTCTAAAGCCCATACAGTAGCAATAATTAATGTGGAAAGAAAGGGTGCTGCGCCTTCCCTGCCACTCCTTTTCCAAATAGTTTCGTTGTTGGATGCTTTGAGCCACCATCACCCTACAGGAAAACAGCCCCACATAAAAATGAGGGGAAAGAAAAACACACTGCTGCTGTCGCAATCGTAGATTCCCTGGAACAGACACATTTTTCATCATTCAGTATTCAGGAAGAAACTGCTGGGCTTTGTTTTCATCCCGCAGGTTTTTCCACAGTAAGTAATAAAGCGCTGCTCTCTTCAGTACCAAACCATAAAGGCTTGCATTGGATGGATGTTGCTGGTGGCTGAAGTGCTGGGGATTCTCTTTGGATGGAGGGGAGCTGTGCAGGAGCGTGGGCAGCATTCGCTCCCTGCTCTCATGGGACTGCACATGGCTTCTCCCATGTCCATCACCCTCTGCTCAGCCCGCAGAGCAGCCCTCTCTCTGCCTCCAGGAGCTGCTCTGGTTTTGTGTGCCTCCCTGCATGTGAAAGTAAGGAATGTCTGCTTCATTTCTCATCATTTTTCATTCCAGAGCCAAGTTTTGAAGTGCACCAGCAGCAACCTGAGGCCATCAGAGATGGCAGGAGAAGCCCCCAAAATATTGTGAAGTCTTACAGACCTAATAAATTCGGTATACTTTTTACATGCCTGCTGTTGTTTGTGCCTTTAGCATTCATGTTTTGAAATTTCCCTTTGGAGTCTGGGGGCTAGAAGCACATTTGAAAAATGAATAAAAACAGAATATGGAAGCCCAGGGCTTATTAAAGGAGGCTGAATTGCACAGGGCTCATGATAACTCGGTGGGATTTTGGGTTGTGTTGGAGCTGTCAGGGTAATGAGGGGAGCCCAGCGGAGGGGAGAGTGAGGCAAAGCTGTTTGCAAATAGTTCCTGAATGTTGAGATGCTTTACAGAACTTTGGTTTTAGCTCATCAGAGTGATGGTTTAAATGGGTATTGGAAATCTGTGTACCTTGGCAAAAAAAAAAAAAATAATAAGTCATTTGTCTCAAGTAGTGATATTCATTACTGCAAAGCAGGGAAATCTCTTGCTCTCCCTACTGCTGATAATGGGCAGTCACACTAGCACACTACAAAGCATGCAGTTCCCAGCACTTTTGGGAGTCTTGTGAACAATGCTGGCTTTTCTTAGCTTTATCTCCTGGAAACCTGAAAAGATGAAAGCATCCCAAAAAATAATAATAATAATTTAAAAAGGCTCTTGGTTGCAGAGGGAATGAAAGGCTTCAGTGAGTGCTGCTGCTGGTAGGGTAGGAGCTGATAACATCTCCCGTCAGCATGAGGAACCATGGCAGTGACCTCATCCATCTCTGCTCTGAGCTGCAGTTCCCTTCCTACAGCTTGCATAGCCTGAAATGCAGGCAGTATCAAGCTGCTGCTTTAGGGGTGAAGCACAAAGTAGTTATTCACTGTGTTACAGCAGTGTAGGCTGCTGGGGGATAAGGCTGTGCTGAATTAATTGAATTTACTTCAGAGATGAGTTTGGTCCACTAATTCCGTATCGACTTTGGACTTTAAATAGCATTAAGGGCCCATGTTGAAGCTCAGTGAGAAGTCAGGAGCACAGCTGGAACAGGGCAGGGGCATAGCTGTGTACCAGGTGGAAGAACATAAGTGGTTCCATTGAGCTGGGTCCGTATCCAGCATCAGCAGAGCACAATTGAATCTCAGTTAAATCAGATCATTGGCTGTCCCTTCTGTGGGCAGAGCTGGGTGCAACGAATGAACCCTGCAAAGCCTGGTGGGTGTGGGGGTCAGCTTGCTGAGCTCACGCTTCCCTGGGAAATGCTCGGGCACGGCTCCCCCAGAGCTGCAGTGCCTCTTCCTTATTCCATTTCCAATTTCTTTCCACTGCACAGTGACTCACAAGTCATCTCCTGTTAGAGCCGTCCTATACCTAGTGCTGTTACTAGGTGTACTGGTTGCTGTAAACACATAGCAAGCTTTTTTTTTTTTTTAATCCATTCATTTTTGCCGTAATTAACAGGGCTTGAGAGGTGCCATTCAGGCAGAGCTGATGTTGGCTGTTGGGTGGGACAGCAGCTGAGAGGAGTTGGGGTTTAGTGCCAAGGACAGTGAACAGGAATTGCTGAGTGTGAGGACTGCAGCTGTCTTGATGTAATGGGGCTCCCTCGGGTTTCCACGCGTTCTTTTTGGGCTCGGGGAGCCTGTGTCCTGGAGCACTGCTCTGTAGCAAGCTCACTCCAGTTGGATGGACGTTGCACTTTGGCTGTGCTTAAAGGTCTTCTCCCCTTTCAGACTGTGTTTTATGATAACAGAAATCTCATCCTAAGACGTTTGGCGTGCCAGGAGGTGCGGGCAGGCTGCAGGCTCCGGCCCTGTCTGTGTGCTTGCAGTGAGAATTGTTTGTAGCTTTCCCAGGGGTAGCTTGCAGGGGCATGCTCTGTTCCTTCTTCCCTCTTTGGGACCCGTTGCCTTTTCATTTTTGTTTTATTGGCTTGCTAAAGGGCTGCCAGCTGGACATAGGTAAGGGGCAGCATTCTCCACGGCCTGCAGAGAGCAAGCAGCAGTCTGGAGCCATTTAGTCCTGGCAGCTGCTTCCTGGTTTTCCAGATGATTCCAGCCGGCTCTTTTTGTGCTCAGCCTATTGTCAGAGCTGTCACAAAGACTTGGGACGTTAATCCTGTCCTCTGTTCGCTGAGTGGGCTGCACGCACAGTGAATGGGAAGCTGTAGGTACTGAGGGACAGAGCTGTGGTGTGTAGGCGTTCAGAGCACGTTCAGTATCAATGCCGTTCCCTGGCTGTGCTGATTGAATCTGCAAATCCCCTTCTGTCTCCAGTGGTCACCACTATCAGGAATGTGTGAGTGCAGAGCTGGTGGTGGAGGGGCACAGCCCTTCTCACATTTGCCAGGGTTTCCCAGGGCTGCGGCTGCACTGAGGAAGGCTTGGGAGGACTTGAGCATCTTACCCAGGAACCACAGACAGTGCAAACAGAACGGTGCAGTCAGCACTTCCAATTGAGGTCAGAATCTAGCAAATGGACTGAGCCAAAATGACAGCTCCCAAGGTCGTGGGTATCGAATGTATATGGATTCAGCTCCGAATCCTGCAGGATGAGTCTGTCTCCAGTGAGCAGCATGTGCGTGCCACAGAGAGCTCCCACTTTAGGTGCTGGCTCCACGCTAAGCTTCCTTCTGCAGCAGATCTGATCTGCTGTGAAGCCCCAGCTCCTGCCCTGCAGTCTGCCTCTCGCTGGAGCTCTCGTTCTGCACTGTGCTTCTCTGCCAGCAAATTTAGATTAAGAATTCCCTACGCTGAACGACTTGTCTCTGCCCCCATACTGTGATTATTTAGCAGTTTGTGTGATTGTCCTTTAAGCTGCATCTGTGATACAGTACAGCAAGGAAAGGATATTTAAATGCCTACATGCACATAAGAAGTATTTGTTTTTAAAAACTGTGATTTTACAGATCTTGTTTGGAACCAGCTTGGCTGAGGGGCTGTAATGAGGGTCTGTAAACTGAATGACAGGAACTTGTTAACCACAGCAGCTGCCAAAAGCATCTTCACATGGAGCTCCTGCTGGAACAGGAGGCAGCTCAGCAGGGTGGAGCTCAGAGGTGTTCCCAGCTGAGTTCTCAGCCCTGCAGCTCTTGGGTGCCTCCACACCGAGTGGAACAGAAAAGGGTTTGGGATGTGAGCAGTCAGGAGCAGTAAACTGTTGTGTGCTGCACATCTCAAAAGCTTGTGTTGTTTTTTAGAGGGCTCACGGAGGATAGGAAGGGAGAGCTTTGTTGCTGGCATATGCAGATGTGTTTCCAGCCAGACATTCAGTGTTACTGGTGCAGAGAAAAATATGTGCTTGGGTTTTCAGCAGGAAACAACAACAAAAAATCCTTTCCATTTTTTTTTTCTGCTGGAAAGTGATGCCAGGAGCTGTTGCTTTAGAGAATCTGAAGTCTGGATTTATATGCATGTGTGAGATATGCTTTTGAATGTATACCAGGAAAATCTACATAGAGAAAACATACAGCACAGAATGTAGGTCTTACTGCTGACCTCGCTGTCCAGCAAACACCAAGTGTGTTGCAGAAGTCTTTTTTCTGTGTGTATTTAAAGCAAACAACTCACTACAAAGAGAAGGACATCTGATTGTGTATGAATAGATCTGTTTCTCCTGGTTTCATAATGCCCATTACAGCGTGTGCCATTTTTAGTGGAGCCCCAGCAGAGAAGGGCCATCTCCAGAAAACGCTGAGCTTGCAACACTCAGGTAAAACCTGCCTGTGTACCTTTATAAAGATACTGACAGCTTGCTCTTGCGGACAGCAAATGCATTAGTGAGCTTGAGGTGGCTGCCAGACCTTCCTCGTTTCTTTTTATATCATTTGCCAAGTCCTTGGCTAGCTGCAGGGTGGATGTCAGGACAGGCAGCAGCGCTGAGAGCTGCGTGGTGGCACGCAGAGAAGTCCTGCTCGGGCAGAAGGTAATTTGTGGGACTTCTTTGTAATGGCCGCTTCAGATGTCCTATAGCCTTGGCTTGAGCTGTAAGGAAAAAGCATCTCTGGGGATGCCACTGTCCTCTGGGAGTGCCCAGGGAGCCCCAGGCGCAGAGCCAGTGGGTTTGGTTTTGTTGTTTATTAAAGACAGCCATTTGCACAGCAGTAATGGAAAATCCTATTTCTGTACCAATAAAAACTTTGCTCCCATGGTTGTTTTTATTGGCAAACTTACTCTCTTTGGTGTTTATGGAAAAGTATTTACTGGAAGGACTGGATGGCTAGCAGGCTTCATCTGCTTTCGTTCTGCTTTGATGGCACACATGTTCCTGGGGGAACATGTTTCATCCTGTACCCATCCATAACCCGAGGGCTGCCAGGGGCCCCTGTTTGGGGCAGGAAGGTGGGGTGTTGTGTGGGCTGGCCTGGCCTCTGTCTCCTGGCCTGGGGGATAGTGGGCTTTGTGCTGTTCCCATTTCCCCACCCAGGGTGCTGAGACAATGCTACCCACACCTCAGAGCTGCCAGGCCAGCCTTGGTTGGCGTGTGGGTATCAGCCAGCTGACAGCAAAAATAATAAGGGGCTTGAGTGCTGCAGAAAGATTAAAAGAAGCTTCTCTAACAAATGCAATTACACAAACATGTGTCCTGTTTAATTCCTTCCCAAGAAAAGAGGCATTCCTCAGGGCACTGCTTTTGTCTGAGTGAAAGAGATATCCATGTGCCTCGGGCATCCATCCTTTCTGCATCTGAGTGCCTCTTCTGTGCGTTGGGTGGCAATAATGTGGGGCTCCAGACTCTGCTGAAGAGCAGCTTCTCCTTCAGGACTCTTCCTTCCTGGCAATGGCTTGCTCCTTGTCAGAGTGGTTTTAAATTGCTCCTTCAGTGAATTTTGATGCCTGGTGCTGGTCAGGGCAGGAGCTGTGAGTGCTGGTGGTGTGGATGGAAATGGGGCTAACTCCTCCTCGGGTGGCTCTCACTTTGCTTCTCTGCGAGGCCATCCATGGTCCTGCAGAACTCCATCTGTAGAAGCTGAGGGTTTAGGAAAACCATTACATTGCCCAAGGTTCCTGGTCAAAGGGTTAAACGAACCTGAAAAGCTTCTCTTCAGCTTTGCCAGCTCCTCAGCCCTCAGTGCGTGCATCCCCTGAGGTATCTCCTAAGGTAACTTGTGTGCAGACAGCACCTGTGCTCTTGCTCGTAAGCAGCAAATGTTTAATTCAGTGTGTGCTTGTCAGAGCGCATTAACGTTGCAGGTAGCACTTGCAGCGTGTGAGCCACTCCTGCCTGCTGGCAGTGTGATGGGACGGCGGAGCGGCCTCCTGGCTCCCAGCCACGTGCCAGCTCTGCGGGACTCCCTGGTTTCGCAGCGAGGCCCTGGGAGATGTGGGGCAGAGGAGACGTGCCCAGATAGCATGGGAGGAGACGTGTGCGCAGCGCCTTGCACAGAGCTTCCAGGCTTGGTTCAGTTCGGCACGTGCCCGCGAGAGAGAGAACAGCTGAACTCTTGGAAATAGGCTCGCACAGCACGTAGATGCTGGAGATAGCAGGTGATAAAGCAGGCGAGGCTGCCAGCGATGTGTTGCGTGGGCAGAGGGGCCCGAGGCAGCTGCTCCCTTCCAGGACAGGGCCTCTCCTCATCCGTGCTTGTTGCCTGACGCTGGCTTTGTGCCTCTTCCACCTGGAGGCACCGCTCAGGCCCTGGTAATGGGCTGTACTGACCATCTGTGGTCGTTAATGGAGGCGTCGGGAGTAGTTCCTGGTTTAGCCATATTTCTGCCGACCAACCCACACTGAGTTTTGTTTTCTTGCCTTTCAGTCCTTTCAAGGAAGCCAAGGACGAGCATACCTCTTCAATTCAGTGTGAGTAGAACTCCATGCATGTCACCTTTGCATGTCTTTAAGATACATTTAAGAAAACCCTCATGAAGTAGTGCAGAAAAGCTTTCTTGTAGAAATCCTCTGCCCAAGACTTGGGAGCCTGCTGAAAATGGCTGGAGAGAGGCAGGAAATAGCCCTGGTTCATATTTGATTTTGCATTCAAGTTTCAGATAAGCAGCTAGGGAAAGGTGTTCATTTTCATCATCGGTTTGGGAAATCAGAGCTAAGAGCTGACTCATCTCCTCCCAGGGAGCGAAGTTGGACAAAGAGTCAAGGCTTTATAAATGCAGAGAATATGAAATATCTAAGTGCAAACTTTTCTTTAGAGCTAGCATAGAAGTTAACTATAAGTTTCCCTATAACTGAAAGCAGTTTTGGTAAGACCACTGCTGGGATGTCTGTCAGAACCGCTCGTTTCAATTACATTCCCCAAATTCCCAATTGGGAAAGTAGAATTACCATTCTGGCAATTTGGAAATGAAAATCTTTCTCAAGTGCATGATCAGTGCAATGTGCTAGAATGTCATTCATCTTCTGCTCAAAACTTTTCAGAATGTTCAGTTGAATACAAATTCTATTTTACCTTTTCATTCTGTTCCGGAACTGCGTGAGACTTCTTGTTGGAACAGCCATGGTGCTCAGTATTCTGAATGTCCTGCTTGTGCTTTCAGACACTGCAGTACTCTCAGCTTCACGGCAGTGTCTTGCTGTGGGAAGATGCACTAACAGGGAGCTTCTCTCTGTTTTCTCCAGAGTTAATGTGGGTTGTGGCCCTGCAGAGGAGCGGGTGTTATTAACAGGATTACATGCGGTTGCAGACATTTACTGTGAAAACTGCAAAACCACACTGGGCTGGAAATATGTGAGTATCAGTATCATTTGTTTTTCCTGTGGATGTCTTTGCTGCAGCTCTTTCTGAAGGTTTGTGTGGTATAACGTGGTCTGGTGGAAAGAACATCGACTTGGGAACCAGAACTGTGGATTCTGGTCTGTAGCCACGTTGTTTTTCCTTTCTGCATTTCCATTTTCCCTCCTGTCTTTTGTTTATTCTCTCCATTCAGAGCGTGAGCTCTTTGTGGCTGATATTTCATCTTTCTAAGAATTTCTGGTGTGGGCTTGGTTTTGGTTGGGGGTCCCTTAGTGGTACTTGACGCAAAATTCAGTCAGCCTTTGTGGTTTGCGTTGTCTGTTTTTCCAGACCATCTCAGAATAACAGAGAGATCCATGTATTGCTCATCCTGTGTCCTTCCCACTAGAAATGCTATTGAACATGAGTTGATCTGTTTGCTGTCTCTCGCGCTCCATAAATTCAATTACCTTCAAATAAAGGCTTATGCTACGTTCTCATTTCTGCTTCAGGAGGCACGCGGCATTCTTGTTTGTCAAAACATTTTGACCAGTGTCTAAACAAAACATCTATTGCATCTGTGGCCTCTGGACAGAAGTATGCTTTAAAGCCAGTCAAAAGGCTATAAAAAGCCAAGCATCAAAAATTGATGCAGTGGGAATCCATGCAGGAACACAGCGTGAATCTCCCGAATGGAGAAGGACGCTAAGTGCGTAAACTGAGTTTATTGTAAAACAAAATACAGAATTTCATAAATGCAGCAGTAAGCTCAGGTCTCTCCAGCAACAGAATTGCCTCCTCTCAGATGCATTACGCAGGCATGCGTGCGAACAGCGCGCCTGAGCTAGAGCTGAACTGCCTTTGAGGATGCAACCAAAATGCATAAGTGGAGTTCCTCCTGCTCAGAGATCCCATGCTTCATTCATCCTACCTCTGTGCAGAACGAGTGCTTCCCAAGGTGCTCCTCAGCTCTGTTTCCACGTGAAGCTGACCGTAGCCCAGCTCGTTCCCGCTGGCAATGCCTTTCCAGCAAGTTTCACCAGATGAGCTCTGGATTCCTAATGTTAATAAATGTTCAGACTGCTCCAGAGAGAGACTGATTTATCAGAGACAATTCCTGAGGCGTAGTTCAAGGAGCAGTTGCCATTAGCCTGCCTAAAGCTGCCTGCTTACATGGTGCTGGTTGTGCCTTTTCAGCCTATGAAGACGACTAGAATCAGGTTTAAGATTGTTCCAAATGTAATCTTTGCTGGCTGCCTGCAGGAGCTCCTGCAGTTTGACTGTTCTTCCTGGTAGACAGATCTCCGTGCCAGGCTGGGACCTGAACTGGAATCCTGGGTTCTATCACTGGAACTGTACCTTCAGATATCATACTGATCTCATTCTTTCTTCTCCTTTTAGGAACACGCTTTTGAAAGCAGCCAGAAGTATAAAGAAGGCAAATACATCATTGAACTAGCTCACATGATCAAGGATAATGGTTGGGATTGAATGGAGGGAGCCCAGCCCTACCAGTGTGTAAGAGAATGCCATCCAACCGAACATTATATCCAAGAGTGAGAGAGTGACTGAACGCTTGGTTCCATGCATTTAGAGGCTCTGCAATCTGGGAGCATCTTCACACCCTTCTCCATCTTTATTGGTGACTGGCCTCTAAATTTCTGTCTCTCTGTCTCTTTGCTTTGTATCTGTTTGTGAGTTGACCCTGGCTGCTTCTCTCTCTGTTCTGGCGTTGGCTAAGAGAATGCGCCGAATGCCCGACAGCCATTCCATGTTGACGAATGCTTAAGTACGAACTGACGTTGGCTCTGTGGTGGCATTTATCGGCAGGTCTCAGTGCAGGAGGAAGACCTGAGTTTTGGGCAGGAGGACGTGATAGGGGGTGGGGAGTGGGCCCAGAGGGAGGTCATCGGGAGTAAAACCGCGCTTCTCCTTTAAGTCCTGGTTAACCAAGGCTTGAAACTGTCTACTTGTCTAAATGGACAGAAAAATACCTCACGGCTGCGTTCTCTCCAAATCGTGAAACCGCTGCTCCGCCAGTGGAGCTTCAGTCTAAGCCGGCTGAGCACAAGACGTAACCAGTTCCCCCTGCAAGTCGCAGATCTGTGTTTTGTTTGCTGTTCATGAACTTGTTGTCTAGGGGAGGAAGGGGAGACCTGAAGGCTGGAGAGATTCCCTGCCTCTCCTTTTTCTCTCTGTTTCAGGGGTAGATAGGCCAAACATCCCAACAGAGCACGGCTGTGGGAGCATCCTCACAGCTGGAGAAACCAAATCCTGACACTTGAGCCCTTCAGAGAGAAGGAAAAAACCACTTAAGGCACAAGGAGGCTGGAGCTGGAGCTTAGAAGATACAACAGGAAAAAAAAAAAGAAGGCAGGTGCTAAGCAAGACAGGAAATTATGCTGGGGAGGATGGGGACAAACTTAGTAACGTAAGGTACCCTTTGGCTTCCTGTACTCCACTGGGCACCCCTGGGGGTCTTTTACCAAGCTTTCATGAGTACAAGTAGGAAAGTGCTGTTAGAATATCTTTCAATCCCACGCCCCAGCCATCAGCTCAGCTTTTGGAGCCTGTCAGAGAAACGATGTGAGAGTGGGGAAAGGAGGGAGCAGAAGAACCTGACAGTTGAGCAGTATTGCACAGGTGGATATTTCAAGCCATGAGGTATCCCCCCAAAACCTTCCCCCCTTATCTCACTCCCAGAAACCTGCTGGAGGCACAGGGGAGCCAGGAAGGAAAAAAGAAACTTAAGTATCTTCCCTCTACCCCTGAAATTGTGCTCTAGAGTTTAAGTGGGAGAGGTGGATATGGTTATCATAACTGCAAAGGATAAGTCTTTCATGTGTGAAGTTTTCCAGACTGATGAGTGTGGACCTTCCCGAGGTGGTCGGTGGGGAAGGAGCACCGTGTGCGAGCGGGGAGCTGCATTAGATGTAAAAGACAATGTGAAGTTTGCTCTGCAGCAGTCCAGCCAGTATCTGGTGCATGGCTCAAAGACTGTTGAACCGAATTAGTGTTATCTCTCTTGAGTGAATTTTCTTTTTGTTTGTGGAATTCTTTCAAGTAGGTTAATCCACTGGGGGAAATCTTTCTTAATCCAGAAAGAAAGAGTACTGTGCAGGGGTTTGTAACTCCTTATGAAACCGAAGCTTTGGAGCTATAATCTGTTGTTGCTTGTCCCCACCCCAAGATCCCGTGAGCTGGGGACCAGAGTGGAGGGGCTGGTGACAAAATCATTTTGCTGTTCATGAAGGGGATGTGAGCAGAGATGCTGCTTATGGGTTGGGGTAGGCTTTACGTGTTGGACCGAAACCCCAACCTGCTGGCCCGTCGAAGCAAAGGCTGCTTTTCACTTGAACCACTATTCTTGTGGCAGCACGTTGTTACACCTGGCAGGGGAAGGTGAGCTGGAGGCTCCTGGAATGGGTGGAATTGGCTCATTTTGTGGCTAGCCTGTTCGGAGATAGCTTCTGCCTTTACCCTTTCTGTTGTGGTTGTGTAGCAGTTGCTTCAGCATTCATTTCTGATTGTCTCTGCTTCCATCATCCACATTGCCTTAAGCGGTAAAAACCTGGTAAAAATCACAAGCTCTGCAGTACCCACCAGCTTGTTGGCATTGGCACTGGCCTGGTCCCATTTTCCTGTCCTTTGGTTGTTGATCCATGGCAGTTGATTGGGTTTTGCCTAGCGGGAAGTAATCCGCATTCTTCAAATTGCTCCTGGTCTCCCACATACACAGCCCTTGAGGGGATCTGTTTGGACCTGGGAGGAGAAGTAAAGGATAACTCCAAATTGTTCATATGAGGATGAGAAAAGTACCGTGCGTGGGCTCGTGATTTTACGTTGGTATCACCGATAAATAGGATACCAGATACAAATGTTTTTATCCTTATATTTGGGACAAGAAAGGATGATGTCCCGTCAATCAGGCTGTTTTTAACCGTTCACAGGGGTTACGCTTTTAATGGCAACCAGTCCAAGCCTGAATATGGCAAGATCTTAATCTGGTTTTAATTGGCTTTGTCTCGTCAGCATCCACAGATTTACAGTTGCTCAGAACGTGGCCTCAAGTCCCGATAGGAAAACATGAGTGTGTGCCTGTGGGAGCCCACGCTGTGTGCAGGCTGCCCCATGGCGTGGAAAGCAGCGTGCTCAGCGTAACCAAAGACACTCCTTCTCTGCACCCTGGGCTGGGGGCAGTGGGTGGCCCACAGGACTGCCCCCTGGGGAAGCATTGCCTGTAGTGCACGGCAGCCTCGGCCCTACTGAGCTGCGGATCCATCACCCTCCTCTGCCCAAAGCTCAGCCTTCAGTGAGTTCTAAATTTGTTGCGCTCGGGTGGATTATCTGCTGTGAGATCCTGATCCCCGTGATAAATACCCAGATGGTAATATATACAAAGCAGGAAGAAAAAAAAAAATAATAATCATGTTATCTCGTGAAGTATACTTTTGTAAATAATATTTAATTTAAATAATAATAATAATAATAATATATTTGGTGCCGTTTTCTCAGAGCCCCTCCCTGCGAGCACTTTTCTGGTGGTTTGTAAATGATCCCCTTTCCTTCTGCATTCGTTGGGAGACACGTAGAGAGGGAAACAAACACACGTGGACGTTGTCCTGCTGGGCAGCCTGTGCTGGGGACGTGGGGCTGGGATGGGACATGGCTCCCGTGCAGTGCTGGGCAGGGCGGGATGCACACAGATGCAGGAGCACAGATGGGCTGCGAGCTCGGCATCACCGCTTGGAGGTTCGTAAGGAGTCGTTTTTAAGCTGAAGGAAGTCTTTGGACACGGACCCTGGTTTGCTTTTCTTTCCTTTTGTTTTTTTTTCTTTGTTTTTAAACCAGGCTGCTACGTAACGAACTAGAGTGCAAGTTTACCTCTCGGGCAGCAACGTTCATTTCTTTGTTTTCCCTTCTGTCCCTGCTCCCCCCCTCCCCCCCGCTCTCCGTTTTTATCTCCTTGGGTCTCCATTTGATCCCAAAGCAGACCAATACCACGCGCCGCGGGGCTGCACCGCTGAGCAAGGAGCTGTTCCCAGCGCTGAACCGCTGCGGCGTGCTCCCTGACTCTCGGATGTTGGCAGGCACGATTTAAAGACAGGAAAAAAAAAAAAAAACCCCACAAAACCTACAGGTGAAATGTGTCGTTCTCGTGGTGGTCACGGGAGGATTTTCCTTGTGCGCGTTTTCTTGGCTGGTGCGTGAGCGTGCGGCAGCGTGGTGCTGGGTGGGAGGTGCGCCCGGCTCGGTGGGAAGGAGCTCTCGGCAGGGCCAGGCCTCGGAGGCCGAGCGCTCAGAAACAATGATGTTACACATAGAGGTTTGAAGAATCCTTTTTAACTAGCAGAAGAGGGGGGGGGGGGGAAAGAAATCATAGTGAATTCAGAAAAGAAATCGACGTATTTAATGCTAGCAGAATGGCGTTGTGTGTGGTACAATCACAAAGAAGCTGTTCTCATAGCTATGAACTGTATTTATCCTTCGTTTTGTTCTTGTAAGGAAATGGGAATGCTTTCCCCGCTGACAAAACTAAAGGACGATGTTTCCGATACCAGCCTGTCTGTTGATGCTCTCGTGTTTACAAATTGTGTATACTTTTATTTCTTTGATCTTATTTTAATTTTATTTTTGGCGTATTCTTTCAGGTCATTTGCTTCCATAATAAATGCAATTGTTTGTTTTCGAGTAATTGGTTTTCACCTTTTCGTGTATTTGTACATTGTATATAGTTCTTCAGTATTAGAGGGAGGCGTATTGTTTGTCACATTTACAATATGTGTTGGTGCTCATTTGAGAAAATAAAATTTTCCAGTACTAAAGCTGTTCTTCCATGTTGCTGCGTCCGTCTCCTGTATACCGTGTGCAAATTCCTAAAGGCTGAGGGCAGCAGAAGTTGGCTGTGGGGCACATGGTGCAGTTAACTTGGAAATAGTCCGGCTGTGCTCCTTGCTGCATCGTGCCGGGCACCAAAATCCCTTCAGCATTTGGAGGCTGCGCTCATGGAGTGGGATCCCACTGCCCGGGGAGCAGCTCGTGCTTCAGCAGGGGAAGCGCAGGCTGAGGGTGTGCTGTGTGGGGCAGTCCCTATGGATAGCGGGGGGAGCTGCTCCGTCCTGCACACGAGGTAATGCCTTTCTGAGCCATCTCTTGCAGGTGCCGGTGCTCGCCGGGTCCGTCTGATCCCTGGGACCTGATCCCTGCTGCCCTCCCCTCTGAAACACTGGCGAAGCTCCAGCTCACCGTGATTCCAGAGCTGGCCAGGTAAGCCGGGGGACCTGGTGGGACCAGTGCCCCAAGCCCAGCACCACCTGCAAGTGGATGTGGTCCCAAGGATGATGATGTTTCCAAAATAGGAGGCCATGCCTCCAGGCTCATCGTGGCCGCCTGAAGGTGGGCACAGGCGTGATTTTTCCATCCTGGTCAAGACGAGCATTTCCCCCATTAGAAGAGAGCTCACCATGTCCCATTGCCCAGTGGGTGCACACATGGCTGGGCAGATCGAGGCCAAAATCTCGGTGCCACCGTGACTTTTCTGCGCGGCCGGAGGACGGCTATAACGGGAAACGCGGCTCAGCGCGGGCAGCCCCTGTCACAGCCACAATGATTTCTGGAGAAGACAATCACGGAGCTATAAATACTGCAGTGCTGTGGCCTTTCATCCCGGGGCAAGAGCAATCGGACACCCACGGGCGGCCGGAGCCGGGCAGCTGAGTGACCGGAGCGTCCCTGTCCCCTATCCTGCAGGGACGTGGGTGATGCTGCGTGCCGCTTCCCTGCCACCCCTTTTCTCTCTGACCTTGACGCCCAAGCACTCTGTGTCCCTTCATGACATCCAGGCTGCGTGTCCTTTCCCCCAAGCCCCGCATTGGAAAAACGTCAGTTTTTCCAACCTGTGCAAAAATTCACAAAATTCCTTCCTTAAGTAACTTCCCACTGTGGGCAGCGCCCTTGGCCGCCTCTCCTGCCCGACACAGCCGCTCCCTCCTAGGCAGACAGACCCCTCCTGCCGGCAGGAAGGATTTCAGGAACACTTCCCGGGGATGTTTGTATCCAGCTCCAGCTCCAAGGAACGCGGTGGGGATGTCACCATTTGGCCGCCCCAGAAGGATTCCCTCTGCCTCGTGGCACAGCTTTGGGGCAGGGCTCTGCTGGTGGCACCGGGAGCCTTTGCTGCACCCGCAGTACGACAGAGACGGTTTCAGGCTTTACTCCCTCTGAAATTTTGCAAGAAATCCCCGTGATTTCTGCACAAAACCCCCTGGGGGGACCTCCCAGCCCCGCTGCTCGTGGCTTGGCCCCAGGCAGGAGCTTGCCCTCGCTTTGTTGTCCGTGGATGGAAACCTTGGCATGGGTGCAGTAAAAGGTTGGAAAAAACTAAAATTCGTCCCCAGGGGCTCAGCTTCGCCTCATGGAAACATAAAGAATTTCTGTGCAACGTTTTGGACGCTTTACAGAAATAACAGAGAAGTATAGGAGCGTGCTTTTATATAGCTCAGCTTCCTCGTCAGGCTTGGGCTGGTGTTTTTTTTTCCGCTCGGATCAGGGTTGTCCCAGAATGGTGTTATTTTTGTGGAGGTTTCAGGACAGGAGCTGAGGTCTGGCTGCCCCAGGGCTGCGATGTGGGGACCTGGCTGCGCTCGTGTCCTGCAGGGTTGGGCACGGGGTGCTCCATGCGTGCGTTCCCTGCGGCTGTAACACACCTTGTTAGCTCGTCATAAATCACTGCGGGGCTCTCTCTACCAGGCGGGGTGTGAAGGTGAAGCCGACCTCGAGCACCGATGCCCGGTGGGGACGAGCACCCACACCCACAGAGCTCCCGCTGCTGCAGGCGCCGGGGCCATTAGCAGGGCAGTGACAGCGTCGTTAATTCAGTGCCACCCCTTTAGTCACAGCCACGTCATGCCTGGCATTTCTGTGTGTGACCGCTCACACGTCCCATCCCATCCCGCCCGGTGTCCTAAAGCCAGGGGCTGCAGGCAGACATGAGCACAGCGCAGCCTCCTCCCGGCTGCAGCATCCCCAGCCCTGCAGTGTGCAGCCCATGCTGGGCTGCTGTGCTCTCTGTGCCTGGCCCCAGCCCGCTGCTGCCTGCCCTGCACACCCCGTGCCCCCACGTTGCAATCAGAAACATCCAGAGACCGGGCAAGGCTCAAGCCTGGGGAAACAAACATTGCTGGCAAGGCTGATGGAGGGGAGCGTTTGGTTTGGATTAGCTGCCAGTAAGCAAGAGAAGCTATTTTGAACTCGAGTCTGGAAACGTTTGAGCTAATCCCAGGTGAAAGCTGATTAAGGGCTCGACGGTGGGAGCAGGTCCCGTTGGTGTCTGCGGCTGTGCTGGAGGAACTGGGGCTCTGGGGTCAGTGAATGGGCAGCATGCAGCCAGCACAGCCCCGTGGTTCTCGAGGTGGCCCCGACGCTGGCACTGGGCACAGTGAGCCCGTCTGCTCTGTGTGTAGCCAAGCAAAATATTCAGACTTTGGCCCCTGCTTTCGGGGTCCTGTAAATGAGTTCTGTGGGGCGTGAGCCCTGCATGGGCAGCACTGCCCATCAGTTTTATCTGCAGGTCCGAGCCCTCCTGCTTTAAACCTTTCACATCTTTTTCTCCATCTCACCCTCGTGAAGCAGCCACAGAAGCGCAGTGTAACAGCAGCCCCTTGGCCAAGCCCTGCAGCTGCCCCAAGCTGCGTGGTTTGTGCGGTGCAGCTGCAAAACCGCAGCGCTTCCTATAGGTATCAGTGCTGCATTCTTTGCTGCATGGCAGTCCAGCTGTGTAAACACCAGGCAGCGCTTCAGCGTGCAACATTTGGGGTAAGCACGACGTCATTTCCCTTCCGGAAAAATATTTACTTGCCTCTCTGGGTGCTCACAAATTGAAAACACATTCAGAGCAGGCGTGGATGGAATGGCTTAGAGTGAGTTTTTCAGTTTTTCTCCCCCCAGACATCACTGCAAGGAGCCTTGGGGCAAACAGGGCTTCGTACAGCCCCGGCTCTGGGGGCTCTCAGCACAAAGCACCGCTGAGCTCAGGCTGTGCAAACAGCCCCTGTGCCACCAAAGCCCTGGGTGAGCTCTGCATGCAAATCCTACGTGCATATATTTGCATACATCCAAATGCAGTTGGTGAGGTGGGGGCAGTGTTTCTGTTCAGTGGTGCCCAACCACCTCCTGTAGCCACACACATGGGCACTAGGCTGCCCTTCCTCTAATATTTACACCCTGGGGAGAATCAGCCTTCCCTCTTCGGGAAACACTGAGGGCAAATTCAGCCCCACTCGCATTCAGCCGTGCTCCGCACTGTGAAGCCTGCTTTAGGATATATGTATTTTTGGACTCTTTGGAAGCCTTCAGCCTGAGGAGCTCGCTCCCATCCCTCATTTTCCAGGGCATTGGATCAGTGCTGGTCTGGCTGTGCCCAAAGCGCAGCGCTGGGGACGTGCAGGGCCGCGCGAGCCCTCCTGCAGGCTGAGCCATGCCCCTGCAGCCACGTCACTATTTCTGTCCGGATTAGAGGGAAATTAAAACTAATCCTCGGAGTTCAGGGAGATCTCTAGGGCTTAGCGTTTTTTTTTTTTCCTGAGCACTCATTATTTTTAGCAGCCGCTTTTTATTTTTAGCGTCTCACAAGCGCTGCCTGTCCTCGTGCTCCTCGGCCCCGAGCAATCACCTCCCTCCCTTCCGCTGCACATTAGCACCGTGCTCTTCCTGAATTCCTTCTGCTGCGTCGCATCTCTCCTTCCCTTACCTAAAGGAAAACCCTTTCTGTGAGCCCCTGCCCGTGTGCTGCTGCATCCTTGCAAACCCGGGGTCTTTTTGGAGGTGGTTGTAGCTGCCGTGCTGCCAAGCGCATGCCCTGCTCTGGACAGCGGTGAGGATTGATTTCTTGATTACAGTCTAACACGTGGTGGTATAATTAAGGAAATCCTCCTGCTTCTGGAAGTCATTAGGAAACGGTTAATTGGGATGGGGCTGGAGCTGCCCGCTGCGGGAGGTGCGTGGCATCTCCAAAGAGCCGGGAGCGCTGAGAGCCCCGACCAGGCCAGCAGAGCTGCAGAGACATTTGTTGGGTTTGGTTTGACTTTTTTGCATCTTTTTCCTTATTTTTTGCACGTTATTCCGCACTCCAAGGCGGTTTGCGTGTCCCTGCACAGCGTGTCCTCCTGCAGTCTCAATGCAGGTCGTGTTTCCAGACTCCTGCTCACTCCTGGTGCTGTGTTCCAGACATTTCCCAGCCAACACGCCGTGCCTGGTCCCATGGTTCGCCCCTGGGTCCCAGCTGCGGGCTGCCCCTTGGCAAAGGTCGAACTGACCTCGCAGCCCAGCAGCTCCCAGTGGTTTGTTCTCTTTGGTTTTATTCGCAAAATGCGAATTGAATGGTAAATTGCAGCTCTGTCAAGTAGACGGGGTGAGAGGATCGGCTCAGGGTGGGCAGAGGGGAACATATTTTGAGGCAGAAAGCATTAATTGGGGAAAAATCGGTATCTCTGTCGGCGTGTGCTGGCGTCAGTTATTAACACAGGGAGCAGATGTGTCTGATGGGCTTTTCATGTGAGAATTGTTACAGAGGGAGGAAATTCCACGCGCTCAGATGCGAGGTGCTTGGGCCGCACGTGCACCAGGCTGCGTCTTCGCTGTGCTTTGTCGGGAGCGGGGCGGGTCGGAGTGGGAAGCGATGGCAGCTCCATGCGGCTGAGGCTGCAGGACAGAGGGAGCTGCATTCTGACCCTGCGCCGCCTCGAAGGCACGCGCTGGAAACAGATGCCGCTAACGGGTGTGAGAAGTGCTCGTGCTGTAAAATCCCCCAAATCGCGGGCGTGTGGCAGCTGTTGAAGAAAGGGGGGAAATATGGCAGTCGTTTCCTTGGCTGTGCCCCTGAGTAGGCTGCGGTTGCATCCCCCAGCATTCAGCAGTGATCTGAAATCCACGGCACGTGGTGCATTGAGCCGCTGCGAGGAGCGGCTCCAGCGAGCAGTGATTCTTTGTTCAGTCGCTCTGGCCAGGCTTGCTGGAGCGTGCCTGCTGCTGCATCTCAGCTGGACATCCCAAAACGCAGGGGAACGGCGTGGAAAATAAAACGGGTTTCAAATGATCTCCAGCAAAGCCACTTGCCCAGGGTTTGCTCCCACCTTGGCGGTGGTGTCTGGGTACCCGGGACACCTGCACTCGCAGCTCGGCTGTAGCAGCTGCTGGAATTCTTGCCCCATGTCATCTACAGACCAGCTCCAGAGCTCCCTGGCTCCTACAAACGTATGTGCCAAGTAGAGTGCGCAGCATCAGCCATCGCTGAGTGCATCTGTTCAGACATCAGACGCAGCCACACGCACCGCTCTGCTGCCGAAGTCATTGAGCCGCTGGCGAAGCTACAAAGGCAGAGTGAGTCATGTTTGCAGCACGCTCAGGAAATCCTTCGCTTCGGATGAGATCAGAAGATGCCATTAGCAAGGAGGGATGAGGATTCTTCTCCAAACAAAGGCAGATACCGAGTAATTGCAGTTCTATAAACACGGCATCGCTTTAAGAATTCAACGGTGCACTCAGCATCTGGGGAAGCATCAAAACTTTGTGTTCCATCTAAGGATAGATGGGTGAAAACCACTGGGACCCTTACAGTTCCACACTTACTTTTCTAAGCCGCATCGTACGTTTTAGCTTGCCCATGGTAGAAATAAGAAGCAGGTGGGGTTTGCGGGCCTGGCTCAGGCTCCACGCTTCCCATAAGGTCAGTGTTGTTGAAGTCAAATCAGGTTTTAAGTCCCATTCGTTTCTGGTTGTGTGGCATAAATTATCCCCAGGGCTGGAATCATTAAAGCACCACGCCTGCTCTGTGCGGTTCGGAAAAGGACCATTACCGCTGGTTCTGCGGATGATGTGAAATCAGCAGCAACTGGGAACGTTTGTAGTCAGGGCCAGAAAGGCCCTTAGCATGCATTGATAGATCAAAGCTCCCCTATTTGTAGAGCATGATAGCCGAGGGTTGTGCAAGATTTCTTTCCCTGTGCAGTGCATGGAAGCGCAGCGCCTGCTGTACCCGTGGCCATTAAGGGGAAGCGCAGCATTGCTCCTGGCAGGGCTGGCAGTGCTCTCAGCCTGCTCGTCCGCTGCCTTCCCTTCGGAAGCATCCCTGCGGCTGAACAAATTACTAAATTTAGCAGTGAGATCACGGGCTCAGGTTGCATTCTGCAGAAGGTCAGGCTGGAGTATCTCATGGTCCTGCCTGGCTTCCACGTGGAAATGCCATTTGGAATACGGCCGTCCAGCACCTTTCTGTGCCGGTGTGCAGCTGCCCGTCAGCTCGCAGCCAGAATACACCCGGCTGCTTTTGTCACAGGGACATGGAGCAGGAGCATCTCATGCAGGAGCACTTTGGTGTCGCTGAGCCCCGCTGCCAGAGCAGCTGCTCGGGGGCAGTACCTGGGGACAGCACGCTGCTGGGGGACAAAGAGCTGGGGAGGGCTAACGTTGGGTCTGCAGCGGCCTCTGGCCCAACGTGGGATTAGTGGAGAGAAAACGGCCTGTGCGTTAAAATTCATGAAGGACTGCAATTTGAGGTCTGTGAATAACAGCCACAGTGACACAGGGACGGGGGTTTGGGTTTGTTCTTGTTTGGCTCTGCCCCGGTCACCCACAGCTGATGTTACCGAGGGGTTAAACGTGGGGACAGGCAGAAACTGGGGAATGCAACCTCTGCTCTGTACACTCATAGATGAAATACAGGGGCTGCTTTCTGTGTCTGCTTGTGGTCTGTTTCAGAGGACAGTTCCAGCTCAGTTCTGCACTGCTCATTTTAACAGTCTGGGTGTTCTGCACCCGCTCAGGCTCTGGGGAGACCATCCCCATGTGCCCCTTCTCCTGCACGGATCGTTCTCCCCTTTTGGTGCCTCTATGTTAAAACACATTGTTGCACGTCTCAGGGCAGCAGAGTGTATGAGCGCTGCGGGATCATTGCCAACATTCCACCCCTCACCTGTCTGCTGTGTGCGAGGGCGGACGGACGGACGGACAGTGCCCTGCGTGGGAATGCAGACAGCTGAGCCCGGATCCCACCGCCCGCGACCTTTCCATGCAGCCGCTCGTGCAGGCGGGCTCAGAAACAGCTGCAGCTCTGGCACTGTGCTCCGATATAAAAAGGATAACGCCTTCTTTCTGCAGTGCTCGTCCTCTGCTTTAAGAATAACACTTTTCTGATAAGGAATCGGAGCCGGTGCCACAGAAATGCTGGCTGACAGAGTTGGTTGGCAGCAGGAGCGCGGCTCGCAGGGTGCTTTGGGCTGTGCTGCTGCTCTGCACTGGAATTACAGCTCCGGGATCTTTCTTCAAGAAAGTGGCCCCACTTTGAGATTCCAGGCACAAAGCAATTATCTGTCTTCACTTGCTCAGTGTAATTAATAGATGTGCTTTCCTTCACGGGCATCAAGGGATGCCACGTTCATCGTGGAATGGACTGCTCTGTCCGGAGCAGGAGCTTGGCCTTTCCTCTGGGAATGATGATGAACCTGTTGTGTACAATGAGGGATTAGAATGTTTCCCATATCCCACTATAACTCATCAGAAGAGAAGAGATAGAGAGGAAACAAGACATCCTCGGGAGTAACTGAGCACAGAAAGCTGGCAGAGCTACAGCCTTCTGTCACCTCTACATGTAATTTGCAAGTCTGTGTGAAGCTCAGCCTTAGGACAAGAGCAATTCCAGTTTTCTTTTCTAGCCTGAAAGTCACCGAGTTTCCCCACGTAGCAGGGTTGCTGGCAGAGCAGCTGTGTGGGTAGAGATGCATTTTTGTAGTTATTAGAGCAGAGCATTGTGCTGGGATTGCTGGGTTCCTCTCCCAGCTCTGCCTTTGATTTGTGGTGCGCTCAGCCCCTTTAGTTTGTTTCTGTTTTCCCCGTCTGTGAAACTGAGATAACATCACAACGGAACTGTGAAGTGTGATTCATTCATGTTTATTAGGCAGAGGGCAACCCTTAAATGAATGGCACTGTATTGCGGGAGGACAAAGTTCAGGGCTGCCAAGAAGCTGAGACCCAAACCTGTTATTCCCAGGCTAGGAGGACAAAAGAGAAAACTGAAAAACCTTTTGTACCCTGGTGTGTGCCAGAAGCAGTCTGTGACTGATAGGGAATCGAGGGGACTGCACGTAGATATTCGTGCAGAGATGTGTATCTGTGGGAGCCAATAGAAACTTATCAGTAAAAGCCCACCTGCAAGCATAGTGGGGGGGCTTGAGTGTCCAGCAGGAAATCAACCTCACTGCGGGGCTGATGGCTCTGAGGGCTCACAGAGCGGTGGTGAATTCACTTCAGGTCGTCGCTGTGTGATGGCCTCAGTCCGGAACAGTGGAATTATCCCAGCAGAACACCTTCATGTTGTCCAAAGCAAGGATCTGCCCGCTGATGCATGGAAATGATTCTTCCGGCAGCGGGTGGACAGGTGGTGGAGCTTTAGGGAAGGGATTTGTCTTTCTGTCTGTCCTTTTTTTTTTTTTTTTGCACAGGTTGTTTCAAAATAACACAGCCCCGCGTATCTTCTGTAGCTGTCGTGCTGTGCTGGAAGAGTTCCTGCAGTGACCTCCTCTCCTGCTGTACTGGTAAGGGCAGGGAAACAGCCACGAGTTACCATGCCAGGTGCCGCACAGACTGAACAAACACGGGGTTTAGGACCTGGCTTTGGCAGAAACAAATATTTACAAGGCTTAGGACCTGATTTTGGCAGCGGTAGCGGCCAAGGTGAGTTTTCCCAGCCTCAGAGTGCAGGTGAACCTCCCTCCCACGGCGCCAGCGGTGCCAACGGAGGCTGCTGGCGGTCAGTGCGGCCTCACTTGGGGCTGAGCGAGGGCACACGGCGGGGGTGGAACACTAACACCCACAGGGCCCAGATGGAAAACGCATCGCAGAGCTGCGCGTTGGCAGACGGGGTTCGGCTGCTGCAGCTGAGCACGCGTCGGGAGCGGGTCGGCGTGCTTCGTGCATTGTGTGTACACGGCGTGCCACCTTCAGGCTGTGCGTGAGCTCGGTGCCGGGCAGCAGGCCCGGGCAGCACGGCCGTGCCGCAGTGTGCTCTGCCGGATTGCTGCGGGCTTTTCGGGCTGTGTGCCATCCACCGCACCGTGCGCTGGTGGCATTCCGTGCCCTGAGGGGGAAGCGCTGCGAGAGCCTTGGTGTCACATCACGGCTCTGTCCATGCTGGTCACCTCACCCCGGGGGGGTGAAGAAGTCCTAGAGAGGGGAAAATGTGGCAGATTTGAGGGAAAAAAAAACAACGGTTTTGGCTACATAATGGGCGCGCGGCGCTGCGCTGATAGGTCACGTGGCCCGGTCGGGGGCGGGGCCTGCACAGGAGGCGTGGCTATACAGGGGGCGTGGCTACAAAGGGGGGCGTGGTTATACAGGAGGCGTGGCTTGAGACGGAGGCCGGCGCGTGTCATCGGCGCCGCTTCCGCGTGGCGTGACGTAAAGCGGGGGGCGGGGCTTACCTGACGGGGCGGCCGCGCGGGCCGCTGAGGGTCCCTGAGGCGCGGCCCCCCCCCCCCCCCCCCCCATGGAGGGCGGCGCGCTGCCCATCCGCCGCCACCGGCGGGCCCTGGTGCGGGCCGTGAGCGAGCGGCCCTTCCTCATCGTCACCGGCGAGACGGGCAGCGGGAAGAGCACGCAGCTGCCCAAGTACCTCTACGAGGCAGGTGAGGAGCCCCTCAGGGCGGGCGGGGCTCCGTGTGGGGAGGGCCGCGCCGCCGTGCCGAGCCCCGCGAGCCCCACGGCTCTGTCTGTGCGTCCGTCCGTCCGTCCGTCCTGCGCGTGTCTGTGCTTCCACCCCGACCGGCCTTCCCCGTTCTCCCCGCAGGCCTCGCCAAGCACGGCGCCATCGGGGTGACCCAGCCCCGGCGCGTTGCCACCATCTCGGTGGCGCAGCGCGTGGCCGAGGAGATGGGCTGCGAGCTGGGCGGCGTCGTCGGGTACCAGGTCCGCTTCGACGACTGCAGCACCGAGGTACGGGCCCGGCGGTGCCGCGCGGATCCGTCCCTGTGGGGCTCTCCCGGTGGCGGTGCCCTGCTGCCTCTCCCGGGGTCTCAGTGCGCGTCGGCTCGGGTCTCTGCGGAGCCGTCTGTCCCCGCTGTGGTAGAGCCGCGGTTCGGTGGGAACGTGGGGAACGGTTTTCAACCAGAAGAGGGAGATTCAGGCTGGATGTTAAGGGGAAAGGTTTGACTTGGAGGGTGTTGAGGTCCTGACGCTGCCCCGACCCGGGAGGAGCCCCGTCTGTGGGTGGGACTTGGGGCAGCCAGCCCATGGCAGGGGTGGGGCTGGGGGACTGGGGATCCCTGTGAGCTCTTCTAGGTAGATTGCTCCGAAAGTAATGCCTCCTATTTCTTTAAGCGGAAACTACAACAGATACGAAGAACGTGATAGCACTGTTTGATTGATAGAGCAAATTCTCAGCCACAAAACGCTATTTTTCAACATAGGCACCACCGTTAGCTGTGCATTTTTGCCAGTGATGGACAAGAACCCACGTGCCACGCTCGTACAAATCTGCGCCAGCGGAGGTGACCCGCTGTCACCACTGCTGAGAAGCTCCACCCTCCGCCTCACTGTGCCCACATCCACTGTTTGGTCTCCATCAAACTACAGCAAGTGCTATGAATGTCAGTGGGTGCAGTTACACGCTTCCATGTCAGATGCCCTTCTGTCAGACTGCCCCTCTGCTGCTATCTGTTGCACAGCAAGAGAGTGTAATGGAATAATGGTGGAAAGGTTCAGGTACTGCTGTCATTCTGCCAGTATCGTGGGCCAACATAATAAAATGGCAGGCATTACTTCTGGAGCAGCCCTGTGTAATTCTATGATATGTACCCTGTAACTCATTTTATCAGGTTTCTGAACACGTTACAAATGAAACATTGCCAAGCATGAGCGATGATGTGCCTGAGCACGTGCGAGGCAATCTCGGTGTGTGTGCTGAGTGAATATCTGATCTCTGTAGCTGTGAACATCCAGCACGACGGCTGAATGTCTAATTAAACTTTTCAGGAGACTGCCATCAAGTATATGACTGATGGCTGCTTATTGAGGCATATACTGGCAGACCCCCTTCTCAGCAAGTACAGCATCATCATTTTGGATGAAGCCCATGAACGGAGCCTCAGCACTGTGAGTGTTGCCTTCCTGAATGCCAGTTTTGTTTGGTACTGGTAAGGGGGAATTTGGAACTCATTGGTAAAAATAATAAAGATGTGGTACTCTTTCCTTTTGGTCTATTTTCCCAGAAGTGCTTTACCCTTTTGTTGTCCTAAGACCACAGGATCACTGCTTGGCTTATTACATGCTGTGTATCCTGGAAAGAAGATGCTGCCTGTAATCCAGTTGGAATTGTTGTAGCTGTTGTTCTGTTTGACAGCATTCATGCCCTGGCTGGCATTTTGCACTTGCCCAAAATTTTCAGGGTTTTGAAGTCAACACAGTAAACGCTAACTCCACAATTCTTTAAAAAACAACAACAGAACCCACACACTGACAGGAAGGGCCCTGAAACATCTCTCTCAGTGCAAGGCCTAACGTTTCATAGGGTGTGTATGTGACTGCGCAAAGAGATTATGGTCGTTGGGTTCATGGAAGTATCGAGACTGGCGTAAGTACCAAAATGTCAGTCTGACCCTTTTGTGACATGCAAAGTGAGATTCAAGTGACCGAGTCCTCGAGAGACTGTGTTGTGAGTCACAGATGTTGGGTGGGAGAGATAGAACGTGGGGAAGTCAAAGAACTGCCAGTAGCAGGGAATCTGTGTCTGCAGAGTCCTAAGGAGTGTGCCGTGAGAGCAGAAGAAAGCAAGCAACCCCCTGCTCAGGCTGGGGAAAAGGCAGAATGCTTTCTGAATCCAAGTTCTGTCCTCGGCCATCTGAGAATATTGCAAGTAAATGAGCAAGAGTGATGTAAGAAGTGACTGCTCCATCACCTGGGACTAACTAAAAGGAGCAGATTTTTAATCCACTGCGGTGCACAGTAAAACAGATTTACTGAAGTCATAACAAGTAGTAGAACAGAGGAGGGTGCACACTCGGTTAGCATACTGGGTGAAGATGATGACTTCTTTTTTTAATTGGTCTTAGATATTGCTTGCAATTGACTTGACCATGTGAATATAAAACTGAAAAGCAAAGAAGTCTATCTATAGCCTGTGAGAAGAGCTGATGAAACGTTACATTCTAGAAGCCTTCTTATTTCATCAGGGACTTCTAGGAGGACTGGGGAACTAATGTAAATTGCTTCTGTTTTCTGTTAGGATATTTTATTTGGCTTGCTGAAGAAACTATTTCTACAAAACAAGCCACCAGACAGGAAGACAGAAATGAAAGTGGTGGTGATGTCAGCCACCCTGGAGGTGGATAAGCTCTCAGAGTTCTTTGGGCATTGCTCAGTGTTGCATATTCCAGGAAGAAGTTATCCAGTAAAGGAGATATTCTGCAACCTGCTCAGCCCACGGGACACAGGAAGCTCTGCGTATGTTACAGAGGTTTGGCCTGTTTTACTTGGTTTCTGTGTCATGGTATTTTGAGGTTTTTGAAGGAGTGTTCCCAGCTGATGTTGGCTTGTTTGTTGCTTGTTTCAGGCTGTGAAAGTGACGTTGGATATCCACTTAAATGAACCAGAAGGTGACATCTTGGTTTTTCTAACAGGTGAGAATTTTATTTCAACGACAGATGGTTATCTCAGGCAGAGTTTTGCATTGTCAGCAAAACCAGTACAGCCTTCCAGTGACTTTCCAGTCAGTCTCAGAGCAGTAAGTAGAGAAAAAGAAGCTGCAGATTGACAGACAGTCCTTTCAAATGATCGTTCTTAGAACGTGTGTAGGTATACCCAGCCCTATGACATACGTAAAATATTTGCAAGATTTGTACATGTTCTTTTATTTCTTTGCCAGAATTGCTCAGTGTTTGTATTGTGCCAGGTTTGCTCTTTAATTGCATGGTTTTCTTTGATGTTAATTCAAGAAGGGATAATTCCTGTATCTCCAGAAACCTACATCAGCCTATGGACCAGGCACACATCATGCATTTATTTTTTAAGGAAGAGCCTCAGTAAGAGGTACTGTGGAAAGCCTGGGCTGTCACCTCCTAGCTAACTTGTAAACACTGCTTCCTTCTTGCAATGGGGTGGGTGACTGTTAGGTTGTCAAGTCAGTCTTGCAGAGGTGTTGCAACTGAGGAAGGCAACGCTGTAGTTAAATAGGCCACTTAAGTGCCCTTGTATATTTTTTTAGGTCAAATTGAGATAGAAAAAGCTTGCGATCTCCTTTTTAAGAAAGCGGAGTCGATTGATTACCGGTATGAGGTGCACGATCGGTCTGTTGAGGGACTGCTTATCTTACCATTGTATGGGTCAATGTCAACAGGTAAGAGCATGCAATGTTATATGGACCTTAGTTCTTGTAAATGTTATCTGCAGGAGTTATTACAAGCAGCATCCTACCCAAATATTTTCATTGTGATTGGAAAAAATGGCATTCATTAATCCGTTTGTTTTAGTACTCTTCTGTTTTGTTTCTTGTTTTTTGTTTCTGTTGTGTTCATAAACTAAACAAACTTCAGCTTTCTCTGAACTGGCACAAAAGCCTCCAGACAAAATTCATATCTGCTGGAAATGGTGGAAATGGCAGGAATGGCTTCATATAGTATCAGGGTTTCCAGCTTAGGACAAAGTGTTGCAACGCTGAAAGGTCAGGTGTCTTAATTAGGCCCTGACATCCCATTTTGTATGGGAAAGACAGGGCCAGTATTTTGTCAAAGATGAAAGGAGACCTGTAACAGAAGACTGAAAGAATACAGTGTTACACAATATAGAAAGTGTAGGTTACCAGCGGGAGTCACTCTTACATTTGCCAGCAGTGCAACAGATAATGAGTTAAAAAACAAAGCTCTTTGCCCTTTGTTGAACACAGCCACTGTATTTTTGGATGAAGTCAAGTGCAATGTTTAAGTGTGTGGGTGCAATATGTAGACCAGAAGGCTGAATAAGTGTTCAGAAAAATTCTGGTTCCTAACATATGCTAAGATCTTGAACTGTTTTGTGTTTCCTTTTCTAATTTCATTGAAATGTATTTCACTAAACATCTGAGTACTTTTGTCTATTGTCAGAGATGTCATTTGATGTCAGAGCATTGTTTTACTGACTGCCTATCATTTTAGATCAACAGAAGAGAATATTTTTGCCAGCTCCCAAGGGAATCAGAAAATGTGTGGTATCCACAAACATTGCTGCAACATCTCTGACCATCGAAGGAGTCAGGTATTGTTTCCTGTCCCTCACAAAAGCTGTTACAGAGGGAATAATCCAGAAAGCTGTACTAACTTTGGAAAAACTCATCTGAATTCCTTCTGCTTCTGTACCTGAGCAATAATTACCTGCTGCCTCTTTGTGTGTGTGTAGTGGGTTAAAAAAAACCCTTGATGCTATTGGATAGTCTTACAGATGACTAACATCGTTGGAACCTAGTTTGAAATTGAATTTCAGCTCCATTAAATCAGCATAATCTCGTTGGGTGTGGGGAGGTATTATCTGTAACATCCTGTAGACTGAAGCATTGCAGGACTGTGGCTAGCCAACAGCTTGCAACTCCCTTTTTGCAGCAGTTGTAGCAGAAATGTCTTCTGGCTCTGATCGTATTCGTGTGGCAGCTGTGTGTCTGTCTGTCTTTTGAGACCTCTGTTGTTTTCTTCTCTGACAAAGCACAAATTTTTTTCAGGTATGTAGTAGATAGTGGATTTGTGAAGCAGTTGAACCATAACCCCCGAGTTGGCTTGGACATACTGGAAGTGGTTCCCATCTCAAAGTAAGTTTGAAAAATGTCATTTGCACGGTGTTTCCGGGAGTTGCTCTGCCAGTATTGAGTATCAGGTGCTCTTAAAAAAGAATAAAACAAAAAAGAGGGGGTGTGAGAGTGAAGTGGGGGCTGTGGGTTTCGTAATTTAGAGCCATTTTGTTTGGTGCTTAGGAAGTGGTTCAGGACACATCACTTCTTACAGGTACAGGCATTGAGAAGGAGTTGAGAATGCACTGCCTGTCTCCTGAACAGTGTCTTGTGTTTGCTGAATATAAGAGTCTGATTCAGAGAACTTTAAAATAATAAAAATAAAAATAAATCTTCCTTTGCATAATAATACTTCTTCATTCTGTTGTTTCTTGTATAGCTGGGTTTCTCAGTTGCTGCACATCATATTACATCTTCCGTATAAAAGCACAGAAATTGCTGTTGTTTGTCATAATTACGTGTGCTGGTTTGGATCATACCAGAATGGCTCAAGATTGTTTTTTGTTTGTGAGCGGGTTCACTTTCTAAAATTTTTTAAAATCTTTTATTCTTTTTCCCTCCCTGCCTTTCTGTTTTGGCAGGAGCGAAGCAATGCAGCGAGCCGGCCGAGCTGGCAGGACATCATCTGGAAAGAGCTACCGGCTGTACAGCACAGAATTCTGGGAGCAGTGTATGCCTGATCACACAGTTCCTGAGATCAAGAGAACCAGTCTGACATCTGTGATCCTGACCTTGAAGTGCCTTTCTGTGCATGATGTCATAAGGTAACCTCACTGAGGAAGGGGGATTATCATTTTCTTCCTGATTCTCAGAGGCAAGGCAGCACGGGCACTGGCGCCCTGCTGGCAGGAGCCAGGATTAGGTCCCTGGCCAAGTGTGACAGTGCAATCAGCTTGTCAGCTTTTCTGTTCCTCTCAGAGTCTTTAATGACAGATTGGATCCTGAGCCCAAGTTCATCATGAGGCTCTGCCAGAACTGCCTTTTTAACTCTGAAATCATTAGTGTTCCACGTGTTCTTTTATTGTAATTCTTCACCACGAGGCTGTGTGTAGTATCACACCCGTATACTGAGACTGCTTATGCACACTGTGGTCTGTAGTTTCTACTGGAAGGTTACAAAAGTATTTTAATAAATATGAAAAGTAACAAAGTTAAACTGAATCTGACCAGTGAGATTTTTGCTTCATTTCTTACTGTAGATTTCCCTATTTGGACCGTCCTGAAGAAAGGCATATTTTAGAAGCTCTCAAACAGCTTTACCAGTGTGATGCTATTGACAGGTAAAACTGAAGGCGTGTGGTCACTACATGAATTTAAACATAATGGCTCAATTATTGTTAATGAGTTATTCATGTGAGCTAAAGGACTTCCCCTAGCAATAGATTGTTTCCTCATTTCTCCAGGAAGCTAGCTACTGGATTTTCGTACACTCATTGTAAAATTAAGGTTAGAGCGTGGCTTAGAACTTGAGAGAGATGAATTTCTTCTCATTGCTCTAGAGTTCCTGAGTAACCATGTAAAAATTACTTCAACTCTCTGTGAATAGTTCCTGATCCCAGTGTGGTGTGACAAAGACGCTGAGGCAGTGGCTGTGAGGCCCATCCAAGAACTCAAGACAGGAAGGGAGATCTTATCCTTAGCTTCCAGGAATTCTTCTTGCAAATAAATAAAATCTTAAGCATCTGCTACACTTAAAAAGCCAGCTTTGCCTGCCATGAAGTAGGCATAGGCAATCTGAAGGAAAGTGATACTTTCTTTGTCTTTCCTGCTTTTTATCCGTATATGGTGGCTGACATTGTACTTGCATGTTCTGATTTACATTTAAACCTACATCTGTTGAATCTGGTGTTTGGATCTTTTTCCTGGGATAAGGAGAGGCCACGTGACAAGACTGGGTGAATTCCTGGTGCAGTTTCCCCTCCCTCCCAACCTGTCCTGTGCTGTCATAAAAGCTGCTTCTCTTGATTGTGAAGATATGCTGCTTCCCATTGCAGCCATGTTGTCTGTGGAAAATGTCTTCATCCGTCCAGGTAGGAAGCCCCTTACCTCAAAGCAGCTTTGGGTGGGTGGGGAATTCTGCTTGGATGGGTTCTTCTCAGACAATGGCTAGGCAGCACACACTGCTTCACTTGGAGGCCTTTTCTGCAGAATCTTTGTGTTTGTTTGGGGGCTTTCTGGGCTATGTTACCATACGTAGTTTTCTGTGCTAATAGTTTTAGGCCATTCGTATCTTAGATCATAGAATCATACAATGGCCTGGGTTGAAAAGGACCTCAAAGATCATCTAGTTTCAACCCCCCTGCTGTGGGCAGGGTCGCCAGCCACTAGGCCAGAGCCAGATGTATCTCAGGGTTTTAAAATGGGAGCTGATTCTGCAGTTTGAACAGTGGTAGAACAAGCCTTTACTTGTGGGCAAAAAATACCCTGCTGGGGAGCAAGCTGTTCTCCTTAGTTTGGTCGAATGCTGTGGGAGACAAAGTATTTGCCTTAAATAACCTGTATATTGCAGTGTGAGGAAGATTCCTCAAGTGCTGTGCCTTGTCTCCCAGAGACAGATCTGCAGGGAAGAATGTTAAGATTAGGACAAATACGCAGGTGCCCGTAATGTTCTTACAGCATTTTGTGCTCTTGGAGGCAGGGCTTTTTGTGTGCTAGGAGTTGAAGGCTTTGGAATAGCCGTTGTTCAAAGTAGCACGGAATGGAGTTGTACTTTTTCCAAGGCTGTGAGCTGTAACATGACATGTGGGTAAGCTAATGGATTGCTGAGAGGTCATAAGAGGGAAAGCAGTGCTACAGGAGGAGGGGAGGAAAGAAAAAGACAAAAAGTGCACCACAGCAGATGTTTTGGTGGTGGTGTTTGCTGTTGGTCTAATTATAGATCGGATGGACTGATTAATTACATTTTAAGGAACGAGGTCACCTACGGATTGGTTTATTTGCTCAGTGACTCTGTTTAACTGAGTAAAGCTTTCAGGTTACTGTGGGAAGCTCAGTTTGTAATTGCCTTCATTTCCAGTGTTTTTCTAAATGGGAAAGGCGATTTTGCTGCCATTCTGACCTTGCACCTCTCTCAGATGTTCATCTCAGTCTCCCTTATCCACCTTCCCATCTCTTTTTCTCTTTGCCTTGATCCTCGAGCGTGACATCCCACCCCCAAGTGAGTAGGGGCTGTAAGTAGCACAGTCTTTGTGGGAGACCTTTGTCCCTTCAAGTCACTCATTGGCTCATGTCCAGTTATCTCTGTAGTCTATTAACTGTGCCTGTTAGTGCCGCAGCTGAGGACACTGCTGATAGTACGGATAGTCTGGGTTCCGTTCAGGAGTCTTTCCCAGTCCCACAAATGTGCATTTGCTTTCCCATCCTCCATCTGGCAATGTGCACTTGTTCTCTGTTCAGCCAGCACATGCACACATGGTCATTACCCTCCAGTGTGCATTAGGACACAAGCACAGACTTTCCACTGTGAAGACAGTTGTTCGTGTGTGATATGGACGTGAACAGGCCCCCTTACTTCATTCATCAGTGTTACTTGTAGTGCCCACAAACTTCTGACACGTGGATTACAGCCACAATGCAATACACTGGCCTTTGCCAGTCACTCTGTGCCAAGGGGAATAGATTGTACTGGGGAAGGAATTCTTTGAGTATTCAAAACTTGGAGGAACACTTTGGAAATGTTGCTTTTACCTGGTACATTCCTAGTGTTTAGTGAAGGCAAATTCCCACTAAACTCATGGAGGACATTTTTTTTAGACTTATTTTTTTAAGACCTCTGTTACTATGGTACTCGAGTAGTAGAACAAAAGCTGAGAGTTGTGGATTAGATGCTATGCTGGGGTGCTTGCCTCAGGGCAAAGCTTTCGCTTGATCTCTGTGAGCTGTTTGTTCAAGATTGCTGTTCCTTGATCTTCTCATGTTGCCATCTGTGTTGACTGTGAGAGAGCAAAACGTAGTAACTTTTCATAGAGACTGGCAGTCCTCTCTAGTGCTGACAGGTGAGATTAATGACTGATTTAATAGCATCTACATATTCTTGTTAGTCTGTAGTGGAAGAGAGGGGAGAACTGTAAGTGCAGCATGAGCAAAGATCCAAGACTGTCAAATGCACTTTGGAGGTAGGCTTGTGGGAGAAAGAGGATTGATAAGTAAAAATGACTTCATTAAAGTGAGATATAACTTATTTTCTCAGGTGATCCTCAGAAGCAGAAGGAGGCAGAGCTTCAACACCAGGAGCTTTCCTCACAAGTGGGAGGATGCAATGACTTTGCAACCCTCTTAAACATTTTTGAACAGTGCAAAACAAGGTATAAAGTGATTCCTCACAGCAACTGGTTTTGTACTGTTTACAACTCCCAGCTGCTGATGGTTTAAAAATATGTTCCATATATGCAAGTGTATGTGCTCATTTGTAATTGCAGATTTATTTCTTATTGTGATCTGTAATTTGAATCAAAACACCTATTATTTAAACTAACAAAGTGTCTGGCTGTGTAAGGTTGCCTTCTTTGTACGATTGTGACAAAAAATAGAGGCAACTTTCTGCCTTCACTTTACAAAGGGCTGCTTTATAATACAAGTATTTCTGTTCCCAGCAAGTCTCCTTCAGCTTGGTGCCACAAATACTGGATCCATTGGAGAGCTGTAAAATCTGCTCTTAGTGTGGAGAAACAGCTTCGGGAAATAACCAGTAAACTGAAACAGGTGAAAAATGCACGTTCCGTAAATCGTAGAGTTATACAATTTGCATTTAAGATACGTACTGAAACTTGGTCAGATGGCTGATACCTTTCTTCAGTAGAAACTAATTCACTTAATATTCGTTAGAGCATCTTTGCTGCAGCTTGCGTAACTAACGTGTCAAGGGGTGGCAACATGCAAGGAAGGAGGGTTTTCTTCCTTTCCTCATGGCTTCTGTGGGGTGAGAAACCTAGAGTGTAAAATCTGTGGGATGGAGGGATTATAGAGAGATTTTCTTTAGCAAAGAACCTTACTCAAGTTATTTTTTTGTTCATCTAGCTGCCGGACTTCCCTAAAGAGACATTTGAAGGCTCTAGAACAGAAATACTGAGGAGATGTCTGTGTGCAGGATACTTTATCAATGTAGCAAGGAGGTGAGTAAGAAATCTTGGAAAACTTGAAGGGAAAAGATACTATTAAAAGATGTAGCTGCATGTTGAAACAGAATAGCAAGAGGGTGCTGTTGTTAAAAGTAGCAAAGTAGCAATTGCAAAGTGGTCATGGGTGCAGGGCTGGAAGTCTACTCTGCCTTCTATCCCTTGTTACATCCCTGGGCAAGTTGCCTACATCCTTGGAACAGCAGTTTTTAAAACATCTGTTAAATGAACTTGCAAGCTGATGAGTAGTTCTAGGTATTAAGTTAAAACGCTTTAAAGATGTCAAATTATCGTGGCTGTCAAAGACTGCAATTTCAATCCCTCTTTATCATTGTGTTGCTATACCTGCAGTGTTACTACAGTGAATTAGATAGGTGTATTTTATTCTTCATCTGTCTTGTGCACTTAATTCTGGAAGGTTCTTCCCCTCCTTCTAAATTTGAATACTTTCTGCTCTGCTGCTGCTGATTTGCTTAGTTTGTGTTGCCAACTAATCACAGCAAAGCATGGTTCAGTAAATAGAATTTTTCTCAACCCCTTTAGATCTGCAGCCAGGACCTTCTGCACAATGGACGGACATGGCAGCATAGTCTATATCCATCCTTCATCTACAGTAAGTTGCCAAGTTCTATTCACTAAGTCGCAAAGGGTCTTTGAAAGGAATCCATGTGAACTCTTCCTCTCTGGTTTGATTTGTGATAACTTGTGTCTGGGAGAAACATTGATGCGGTGTCACCGGAGTAGAGTATTCATTTTGAGAGTGAGAAAGAGACTTGCATCTTCAAATCAGATAAATGTTTGGTTTATAAAATGAGTGCTATATAGGCTGAGCTTTCTCTCTGGCTGTTCTTGGATTTCCTGGGCGATTTTGAACAAGTCTTGCTGCAGTTTCTCTCTCTGAAAAGTTAAGGTAATGTCAGCTTTACCTCTGTAGTGCAGAGTGCCTTTGACATTTTTTTTTATCAGTTCTGAAATAATCTTTATATTTTTAAGCTATATAACCAGGAGACTCGACTTGAGTGGATTATCTTCCATGATGTCACAGTGACATCCAAAATCTATGTCCGGACAGTGTGTCCTGTTCGCTACGAGTGGGTCAAAGACCTCTTGCCCAGGCTGCATCAGATTGATGCGTATGAACTGAGCAGTGTGGCACGGGAAGAAGTAACTGAAGAGGAAATAAGCAAGTGGAAACATAAGGAGGACCTCAGAAGGCAGTGTGGTAAGCACGTTGCTAGTCTATGCCTATGTCACACGTAGTTTTCTTTACGTTGAGCATGTTTATGGTATTGTGCCATGAAATGCTTTCTGGACTAGTGTTAATCTTGATGTGCTCAACATGATACATGTTCTAGCTGTGTTCTTGTCTTACTACTATATCATCCTCCTTTTTGTGCATGTTGTGGTGTTTGCTTACTGGTCCTTTCCGTTCTCTTTCTTTTGGTTTACTGTTGCTGACAGAAGCAAAACTTAGCCAAGAGTGGAATAAAAGCATTTCATCTGCTATTTAAGTTTGCAGAGGATATCCAGTCATAGAAATTGAGTTGCTAAAATAACACTGACCCGAGGGAGAGAATCTCGAAGGACCATTAAAAAAATATATCACATTTTGGTGAATATCTCTTTCTGACAATAAATTTAATGCCATATGCTTGAATAAATTGTCATTTAATGAAAGCTGGTGCATGCTAACTGATCTGGCTGCTTGACATTCTTCGGATGTTTCTGTCAGCAGGTTTTGTAGAGCAGCCAGATGTTCAAAGGGCCTCTTTACTCTGGAGCTGACCCTTCTAAAGTATTAATGTCATGCACAGCACAGCACTAGCAATCTAGATTCTCTTCAGCTTCCTTAAAATGGAAAAACTGTAGACTCTTGTGCTGGGACCAGCAACTGTTTCTCTCCTGTGTTACTGTATAAAACAGGCACTTTAAACAGTAAAAATGAAAACTGCTGGAAAGGATATTTGAATTGCTGGAAAACAGAGGGGGAGCCTCATCTGTTAATCCTAAATCCAGGGAGCTGAGGTTATCCTTAGTTCTCCTTATCTCCCTTAACTTTTTGACTTTACCTGGTGATTGTAAGTGAATTTGAGATCATCCTTAGAAGTGTTCCAGCTCCAGTAAAAATGGGTGTTTGAAGGGCTGCCAAAAGCTTTGAACTAGTGCTTTTTCTAACACAAACAGAAAACCCAAAAAACGTGAAAGGTGTCTCCTGCTTTTCTTTGCTTCTGGGAGGAAAAAAAAAAAGTGCTCTCAAGGTTTTAGCTCAGTGGATGCAAGAGCGAATGCATTTCTAAGGATGCCTGAGCAGCAGTATTGACTTTTCCCACTGCTTTATCTGTGTGTTATCCTCCCTCTCCCTCCTGTCTCCGGAAACTTACGAAGATGGTTTATTCTACACTTTTTTCCTATTCCCACTGCTGTCCTTTTTCTACCTAAACCTGAGTTTGAGACGTGGAATTTAGAGAAGAAATGACTGCACAGAATACAAAGACGCATAGTAACTCTTACAATAAAAAGCAAGATGTACTTCTGGGGGTAGGATGAGCCCAGCTGCAAATATTGACATGGGATTTAAAGCATGATTTATTTATTCTCTCTCCCCCTTCGTGGTACTGTCTGTCCTCTCTGAAAGTCATCTGAATGACTGACTGGTTCTTGGGAAACATCTAGAATTCTGTTGGTTTTTGGACATTGTACAAATAGGAAGAATTGTAATGCTCTTTTTTTCTTTTTTGCACACAAACGTCTCCCTTTCTCCCTGCAGAAGGACTCAAGGACAACCCTGCCAAGAAGCTGGAGAAAAGGAATGATGATAAATCGATTCAGGATGCCCGAGCTCGCTATCTTGAGAGAAAGCAGCAAAGAGCACAGGGTTTAAGCGGCCCACTGAAAGAAGGGAGCTAATGCTCATGGCTGCGCTGCTCGCAATATTGGGAAAGGCAGTTGTTCTGGGTGTGTTTGCATAGTGCAAAATGGCTATCTGGAATGATGGGAAAGTTCTGCTGTGTGGTAGGTTAGACTGCTGAGGTGCGCGGAGATGATCTTCTTTCCTGCATTTTGCAAGGAAAAGTTACCAAGCTGGACTTTGTTGCTGTGTGTCACAGGCAACAATTCTGTGGCTTCAAATGTGGATGAAGACACAATACCTACTGTGGTGCCAATTCTGTGGCATTTAGTTAGTTGACTAAGGAAGGGCTCAGTGCCTTTTAATAAAACTTTCTTAAAGTTGTTTTTGGTTTTTTTTAAAGGAGTGGAACTGTCACTTTTTGTCCATGTGTTACCTTGCATGGCTATGGCTGTGCCATCTTTATCAAATGCTCAGGAAAACATATAGGAAGTGCTCTTTTAATGATGGAATCATCTTGATCTAAATTCAAAAGGTCGTTTGCCACATGCATTTTCTTCCAACAGTATGATTCCTACCGTGAATTGTGCTGTACTGTGTACAGCAGTGGTTTGGGGCGAAGATGTCTTTGTACGTAACACATTTTGTAAATGTTTTCCTATTTTTTTGGTCTGGGATGACTTAGCAGAGTGTGGTGTTCTCTGTTGGGATAGAAGCCAGCAGGCAGTACAGCCCTCAGCCAGGTTCCATCTTGCAGTCTGGCAGCAGGCTGCAATTCCGGGCCTGGTGGCTGTTATTTTTGTGCTGTATGGATTTAAGGCTGAAAAACGACTGTTTGTATAGAGAACGCATCAAGAGCTGCTACCTTTTTCTTCCCAATAGAATGGAGCAAAGAGCTACAATGCTTTGTCATCATAAAGTTTGTTTCCTCATCGATGTCTCCTTCTGTCACCTTAATCCCAGGACGTAAATGCTTCAGTAAGTCACCTTTGGGCTAAATGATTCCCAAAGCAGTGGCAGGAGCTGCTGTCACTGTTTTGTGCCTTGGGTGCGTGGCTGCATGGCTCCTGCTGTTGTGTGTCAGGTGAAGAGCTGTGCTAACGAAGCCCAAGCACTTGGTGTCACAGAGGGAGCATTGCATCCCCACCCAGGCTCACTGTAAGCCCTCAAAAGCTTTGGGTTCCTTTTGTGGGTGTTGTGGCAATGTTACTCTTCATAAAGGAAGCAGTAGGCCTGTGCCTCCCTCCTGCCCCTGTACCTATTAAAATGGAAGGAGGGGAAGTAGCACACTTTGCATCTGGCCTTGCAGGGGGTGGAAAAGGCCAAACGGGCCGCAGTGCTGCAGGGGCGAAGCTAGCAGGCTTTATTTACTACCTACCCCCAGAGCCTGACGTTTTGCAAACAAACCCATCCATGATTGCCATTTTCTCCCATCTCTATTGGCAGTGCCAGCTGCAGCTCTGAGCACCGCTGCTTCTTTTTTAATTATTACTTCTTAATGGGAGGAGCACGGAGGATGGCTTTTCCCCGTGCTGTGGGGGTTATGACACAGCATCGCCCGCAGCTCAGCGCCCAACGAGGGGGAACGGAGCCCCCAGGGCCCGGCCCCGTCTCCATGGCAACCGCCCCCCACCCGCGCGCGGAGGGACACAGCACCGCGGGGCTGCGGCGCCGCCCCGAGTCACCTTGCCCGGCCGTGCTGCCCCCGGCACGTGACCGGCCGGGGCGGCGAGCGCGGAGCGGAAGTGACGCAGCAGCACCTCGGTCGCATGATGTGGCAAAAAAAAAAAAAAAGGGGGGGGGGGGTGAGGAGGAGTGATGAGTCCCGAAATAGTCCCTTCCGGTGGCCGATCCCTCCGCCGCTCCCATTGGCGCCGCGGCGTGTGAGTCACGGCGCGCGGCGAGATCCTTTCGCGCAGCGCAGGCGGCGCCCGGCAGGTGAGGCCCGGCCTCTTCCTTCCGCGGCGGTATCCTTCCGCCGGCGGGGGCAGCTTCCGGAGCGCCGCGGCTCTCCCCTCCCGCTGTGGCCCGTTCCGCCATTGCGGTGCCGCTTCCCCGCGCCGCCCGCACCCCGCTGAGGCGCGACGCCGGTCCGGCCCCGGCCTGGAGCCCCAGCCCGCAGCCGCCGCCATGGCCCAAATCCTGCCGATCCGCTTCCAGGAGCACCTCCAGGTGGGAGCCGTAGGGGCTGGGGGGGGGGCGGCGGGCTGCTCCCTCAGCGGGGCGGGAGCGCGCGGCCCGGCCGCGTCCGTTCGCTCCGAGCTGCGGGCGGCCCCGATGGGCTCCTTACGGCCCCGCCGCGGCCCCTCCGTGCGGGCGAGGCTGGCGCCGTGCCCGGCTGTCACCTGCGGGCGGGAGGGGACGGGGAGGCGGGCGGAGCGCGGCCGGGGCCCGCGCGGGGCCAGGGAACGAAACCGCTTCGGGACGGGAACCGCGGGCGGGGCCGCGCGAGGAGGGCTGCCCGCAGCCCAGGGGCGCCTCGGCCGTAACGCGAGGTCCGCGCTCGCCGCGTTCTCTGCTGCGAGGAGAGCCGCGCGTTGCGGTAAAAGTACCGCAGGGCGCTCTGCAGCGCGGCCGTGGCGGTGCGGGCGCGGCCGTGTCGGCTCCGCGCTGCTGCCCGAGTCCCGGCGGGCTGCCCGCACACCTCGGCCCGGAGGAGCCTTCGGTTCCCTCCCGGCGGTTTCTGAGGGCCCTCGGACCCGGGTCTGGGTTTGGCGCTGCGGGTTGGGGGAAGGGGGTCGGTGCTGGCGGCACCGCGATGCGGTGCGATGCGGGCTTCACACCTGGCGGGGAGGCTGCACCCCCCGTTACTGGAGCTGCGGCGGTTTCGATCTCGCATCCGCTGCAGAGGAGTGGCTGCTCGTGGAGGACTCGCGTGATAAAGGTTACGCGGACGCGTGTGGGATCCCGTGGTGGGTGGCTTTTCGCAGCCCCCCCCCCCGTGGCCCTGCTCGCCGGGTGTCACCTTGTGTGCGTGCCACGCTCGTAGCTGGCTGCGACCATGGCAAGTGCTGACACAGTGATGGGTTTGCACCAATTACAGCGACGTTTCTCTAACCCAAATGGAAAGAACTTACTTTCTAGGCACGCTGTTAAAATTGCACGATGCTAGTTAATTACGTGAGTTCCCATCGCTATGTTGTTATTGCCTGGTGGGCTCTCCGCAGCACAGCCCCGATGTGCCACCACCAAGCACAGCCCCCCTCTGTGGCAGGCTCGGGGCACAGGTTGGAGTGGGGAGCTCTGCGTGCCCAGGTGAAACCCAACTCTGGGCAGCCCAGCTCTCAACGCAGCATTGTGGCAGCGGAGTGCGCTTCTGGTGCATTATTAAAGATACAAATGCTGCTCGGGACCCGGTGCCGGGTCTCTGATGACATGAGTGCAATTACATAACGGGGCTCATCTGCCGCACTACAGGGGTGCTGATAGGTTTCAGGCCATTGCAGTCACGGGACTCGATTGTTCAGGCTGAAGAGTGATTAAATATACCTATTTATTCCCGTTCCTGCTTAATGTGGAACGTTGACTTAACCAGTATCTCTTACAACCGCCTGCGTGAGCTGGTCTTTTGCAAGACTTGGTGCCCACCCTTCTCAGCCTGCCTGCACGTGGCTCTTGCCCGTAACGCTTCAGTTTGCTGCAACTGCGGAGCTTCCTCATTTGGTTTCATTGAAAAACTCAGAGGAACTTGAGTTTTCGGGGGTGCTATTTTTGTGCTGAGACATCTGATTTGCAGTTGGAATAAACTTGGAGAGCAGGAGCATTGGTATTGCTCCGTTTTTGCTGTCCAGAATGATTTTAGCATGTGTCAGGCTGCTGGTAGGAATCTCAGTGGACTTCAGTAATAGAATGTCTCAAGCTGTGCCTGACCTACTCCACATAGGGAAATGCCATACAGGCATTGGGCAACACTTGCAAGTTGTAGCTAATGTTTAACAGAGTAGTAAGGCACCCAAGCGGAGCCTTACTCCTGGAAAGGCAGGTGGTGGATATGAATGGGAAACTTCCTGTGAGGCTGTTATTGGAAGCTGATGTGAATTAATCTCGAAGAATGACAGTCAGCACTGCATGTAGTGTGATAGTAGTTATCCACAGATCCACTCCTGCGGGTCAGGGTACGGTCAGGGAGCTGTACGAGGCTTGTCCTGATCTGCAGCTCCAACCCTGCTGCATTGCATATTGTGCCACTCAGAGCTGCCAGCATCTTGCTGAGGCGATGTGGGAATGAGCACGGAAGGGCCCCAGAAGCTCTGCACCATTCTGCTTCTGCAGAATGTCTCTTGGCTACCCAGTACTGAATGCTTTGTACACGTGACTTGAAACAAAGAGCCACAGTGGTCAAGTGAGATGTGGCTGGTTAGCTTCCTAGGTGTAAGGAAGTGTTCGTGGTAGTTATTACATGTAAAATCAAAATGTATAGTCAGCTTCAGGCTTTGTTTGCCAGGCTTGAGTCTTGCTACAGAGCTTTGAAATCTCAGCAGCTGCAGATATATTGGATGTTATCTGTGTATTGTCTGCGGTAGGTGCCTGCCTTGCCACAGTAACATCAACAACACGCTGCAGGGAAACTTTCCTTGGGAACTTGCAAGGAGAAACCTTGGGAGATTTCTCTGCTATCAGAACTACCGGACTCTGCCATAACATCTCAAAGTGAAAGTTTTTATTTAAAGTAGCTATGAGGAAGGAATTCAATGGGCATGCAGTGGAAGATCAGAGTTCAGTATGTTGAATGATTGCAGATCTGGCTGCTCATACCCAAGGCTTGGAGTTTCCATAAGCTGATGCTTCTGAATTGAAGAGGTGAAAGAAAAACCCAACAGCTTGCACAGTGTGGGGAAGCTGTCTGTGCTGAGTGAGAAGGAATCAGGCAGGTTACCAGCTGATGAACCATGATTTAGCTGAGCTGTACCATCCTGAAATACATAAAAACTGAACTTGGCCCAGGCATACTGGTGAGACTGAGCGCATTAATAAATATTCTTCTGAAACTAAATATATAAAACGCATTCAGAATTATTCCATGGACTTGTCTAGGCAGTGCAGAAACCTGCCAGCTCATGCTCTGCATTTGATGCTGGGGCAGAACCATCCTTTCCAACTAAGGATTGTGTTCCTGTGTCTGGCCACTGGTGATACAAACCTGGCCAGCCCCCATGTGGGTCCAGCATTTGGTATTTGATGGCGTTTTAAGAAGGTAGGAATGGAAGGCAGCGCTGCAGTGCCTAGCGCTGCTATGGTGGGGCTTCTCCCTCTGCTTCATGGTTGTGAATCCCTAAAGCTTGGAATGTTCTGACAGAGGGTGTGGGGGAAAATCTGTAACGAAGAACCCAGACAAGCTGACGAGTGTGTGCGCCGACTAATTGGATAGGAGCAATTAGTTAAGCAGCTGATAAGCTAGGCCTCTAGGCAAGCCTCTCGCAGTGGGAAGCAGGGGCAGCAGCCTGTGGGGCTCTGTGCTGGGACAGGGGGATCTCCCCACGGGGAGATGGCTGCAGAAACTGTTCTGCCCTGGGCTGCAGGGCTTCTAACCTGAACAGTCCTGCAGCACATCAGTGGTGGTGGGACAGGAGAGCTACCTCAGCCTGCTGAGGGTCAGGCAGAAAACAGGATGGATGCTGAAGAAGTCTTTGATACTATAGAGGTCTCTTATTTGTTGAGAGCGTGGCTTCCTAGCCTGCCACAAGCTGCAGCTCCCACCTTGCAGTAGTAAACATGCTGCTTCAGAGCTGTTAGTGGTCACTAGCTCCAACGGATCAGTGTGGACATGAATCTTCTGCGTGACTCAGGTTTGCTTTGCAGAGTTTCATGGATGGAACTACATTAGTGGCTGAAATGTAGCCCGGTGCCTGTTGGGCTCAGTGGCCGATTGCAATAGAACCAATGTGACTCACTGCACACCAAGGTGCTTTACCTAAAAAACAAAACAACCACTAAAAACCTCCAGGTTTCTCTGAAGGCTGAGAATGCCTCCGTTGATGGACACATCCCAGCGATGTGGCTTCCAGCAGCACACAGATAAGGGCTCTCTGGGCAGGGGCTCTGCAGCTGCTCGTGCTGCATCCTGTTGAGTGTGAGAGCCGAGGTGGAATGCGTGCTCAGCGGTTCTGCGCCCTTCCTTGTAGGCAGAGGGAAACTATTTGACAACTAAGCAAACTGTCACAAGAAAGCCAGTGTTCCAGGAAAGGGTCATCAAAGTGACTGTTGTCAGCAGTTTTGCTGTTCAGTTTGATGTCAAAGATGCGTGTACTACTGCAGCTTCCCTGGGTGAGTTACCCATACTTGAGGCACGTTGTAGCTAAAAAAAATCATTGTAGTAATCAGGCTTACTGTGTTAGAACCATTCGCTTCTCACCACTGCTCAGATAAATGCCATCATGGAATTTGATGCTTCAGTGCAGCCCACAGTTGACTCAACTATCTAACCTCGAGCTAGAGGGTTCCTCCAGGACTGAGCCTCTGCTGAGCAGAACAGATCCTGCTCTCGGTGGCAATCAGTGATGGAGCAGCTCCTTCACCTTTCTTTCTTTGAGCGTGCTTTCAGAAGATTGCTGGAACTGAGCTCTGCCCCAAACGTTAGTGTAAAATCACTTGAACTGGAAACTGGTTGCCCAAGCTCTCCAGCAAGTTCTGCTTTTGTATCTATGTGAAAGCCAAGGAAGTGTTTTTCATAGCATAACGTAAGAGTATTTAATGATTCCTTCCTTTTTAGACTTGTTCCTGAATTGGTGAAAGCTGGTGGACTTGAATGAGTGCTGTATTAAATAATTGCTTTTATTTTTTTTTCCTCAGTAGTAAGAGAAGAAGAAAAAATCTGCTGTAAAATCCTTTTAGTTGTAAACTCTGGAGCTCATCCATGGACTAGTATTGAAATCTTTCTAATAAAAGCCTACTATTATGTTCCCTTATAGTAAACTTAGTCTCTGTTTACTTAACTTTTAAACATTTCTGCCTCAGTCAGCTGAACTTTAGCCTGTTTGGGGAAGGGAATTTCCAATACTGAGGGAAGCGGTCTGTGCTTGAGGAGCTGTGGGCACCAGGTCTGGGTGGAGGCAGGGGAGCTTTACCAGTGAAGCAGGTGGCACTCCGGCTGGCAAAGCCCTTGTGTAATCAAGTGCAGAGATTGTCACCATCAGGGTAAACCCTGTCCTGGTGCTTGATTCATACAGCTGGATCGCTCTGCCAAGGTTCAGAGGTGACGCGTAAGGAAAAGGACCTTGTGTGCTTAGAGAGCTCGCTAGAGGCCATGCCTCCATCAGAAAGCTTCCCCAGGCTTGCTTCAGAACTGCAGAGGCAACTCAACTATTTATTTCTTTATTTTTTTATTTTTGCCTTTGAAAATCTCATTAAGTTTAGGAACAGCCACATCTTCGGTGGCTAACCAGGGCTGGATGCCTCAGGCGTGACACCTAGCAGATGGCAGCTTGATCACAATTCAGATCAATTTGTCCTGCAATATCTATGCAACTTTGATCCAGTGGTTACCTCCAGACCTCCCTAAGTTTTCTGCCATCTGCTCGGGCTTGCTGCTTTGGTTTATTCTGTTAACTGTGCCCATCTGAGTGAGGTGCTGTGAGTCACTGCCAGGCAGAGTGCCTGGCACTCTCAAACTGCTCTCCTCAAACAAGGAAATGGAGCCCTTGCTGAATGAAGCAGCACTTGTTCAGCTTGCAGCCCTAGAAGGAGGAAGCACCGTGTCCTTGTGGGCCTCTTCCAGAAGAAACTATCAGTTAGGTCTCCAGACCTTCTCTGCCTGCAGGGATTGGAGCAGGTCATGTGTTCAGGTGCCACTCTCGGGCCTGGAGAATGCTGCCAATAATGGTGTGAAATGGAGATGTGAACCAGCTTGCTTAAATCAGTTTTGCTTCTTGTCTTACCATCTAGCCAGAGAACCATAATGAAACAGTGCCCTTTGGGACAAGGGACTTAATGCAGGGTGAGTGTAGAACCAAATACAAAGGCTGAATCATTTTCCAGAAATATTCTCCTTCAGCACACCCAAGGAGCTACAGCTGACTTGCTCTGAGCCATGGTGCAAGCTGCACTGAGATCTGGCATCTCCATCCCCTGGCTTATGTGGACCATCCATAGCAATGCCTGTAGGAAAGCTTGCTCTGCTAACTCGGTGCAGTGCAACTCAGCATGTGCTGCCTGAGAGCCAGGGCAGAGGGAAGTAGAGTAAAACACCCTCTTTATCTGGAGCTGCAAGTAGGCCGCGACAGCCTGGCTGAGGCGTGGTCACCTCAAAGCCTGTGCAGAGCGTGCTGATAAGGGCTTGGTGTGTTTCTTTGAATTAGAACAATACCCCTGCAATGGCTCTGAAGGAGCCATCTCTTCTTGGGGGATGCGAAAGGGCAGAAGTTCTCATGGCCTCCTCGGGAGGGTGAAGCGTTAGGAGGAGGGATTGCTCTGGTGGTAGAAAACTGATCCTGTGCTTAAGGTGTTGCTGCAAGCTGGGCATCTGTGTGGAGTAACCAGTTTGCATTTCCACTGTTAAAAATTGAGTAAATGTCATTTCAGTACTGCCATGCTGAGACGTTAGTCTGAAAGCACAATGAGGAGGCACCAACTAAACTGCGATTTGTTGCAAGCTGTGCTAGAACTGTCATTTCATGGTATGCATTTAAAGCTTTACAGAAGCAGACTGGCTCAGCAGAAAAGGAGATGGCTTGTGGGTATCTTGAGTATTAAGTAAGGCTGTGATGAGCCATTTCTGATTGCAGTAATGTCCATCCCGTTGGTTAGATCTGCTTTCTCGGTGATACACGGCCTTGCTGCTAGACAGGTCTAGGCTAAATGCTAGACAAGTAGCTTTTTTTAACTCCACAAGGATAAAGATAAAGCTCAGGCACCTCACATGTGGCGTTAAGCTTGAAATAGTGATAGATGCCAAGCTCACATGGAGTGAGATAGGGCTCTGGAAGCAAAGCCGATGGCAGTGGGTACTGAAGCTGTGACCCAAGCACTGCACGGGGAGCTGCCAAGTTCCATGTCCCTTAAACCATTTGAGGGGTTCAAAGTCTGAGCACTTGAAGCAAGTTTTACCAGGACTTGTAGGCAAGGTACCAAGTGCTTGAACACTGCAGAGCTTCTTTGGGAAGCCAACTGGGCATAACTGAGGGTGGGCAAGAATCCTTATGTCGTGCCATTTATGGGATGTGTGTGCTTTTAGTTGTGTTGTTACGAAAAGGTACAGGAAGGCCTCCTATCCCCTGTGGCCTTCACAAAAGCTTTTGGTGGTTATGCTGAGGTAGTAACTTAATGCTAAACCTTTTTGTTTTCCAGCTCCAAAATCTGGGCATCAACCCAGCAAACATTGGGTTCAGCACTCTGACGATGGAGTCGGACAAATTCATCTGCATAAGGGAGAAAGTAGGAGAACAGGCTCAAGTGGTGATCATTGACATGAATGACCCCAGCAACCCAATTCGAAGACCAATTTCAGCTGACAGTGCTATCATGAACCCTGCCAGTAAAGTCATTGCGTTAAAAGGTATGCAAGTCCTGGTAAAGAAGTGTTTGAGGTAGCTGCAGAGCTCTCTGTAGTGCTAGTTTATGACTGACTTAATTCTCTCAGGCAGCTTATGTGGGAGGATGCCTTTCCAGTTTTCCACAGCTTAATGGGAGCTTGAGTTCAATGCTTTTTCAGTTATTCTGAAAGTAGCCGGGTAATAATTTTTAGTTAAAGCTTGCTACTATTTTGTTGATCATCAGGATGAACCTTTCTGCTTTGCAGTCAGAATGCTTACAGCTTCAGCGCAGGGAGAGCTGGAAGGAAAGTTCAGGCTTTAGGATACTTCTGGAATGATCTTGGAGAGAAGTGAGGCCTGATCTCCTGAGCATGTAGGGTCTGTTAACTGAACTTCTCTTTATAGACTGGGAAACAAAGACCGGGGAGGAAGGGAAATATTCCTGAAGGCCATAGTCTGGCCTCGCTGGAAGAGACTGGTGCACTGATTAGTGCATATTTGTTGTATCAGTCAGAGATAAGAGAGGTAGAACTACCCATGGAAGACTTGTTTAGTCCAGAAAGCACAAGGTCACCTAACTTGGTATCTCTGGGAATACAGAGAACAAACATGCCTCTGAAATAACCAGAAGTGTTGTTCTCTTCCTCCCAGGAGGCTTCAAATATTCTGTGGCTCTCAAAATGAATGTATTGCTAATGGAAATGTTTAAATGTGCTCAATGTTATGTAAGTTTGACTTTAATACTGTGCTACTGTTTTGTCACAACTTTAATGCCTTCTTGTGTGTGCAGATGGTGAGTTATCTCAATTGACTGTACTAGTTGCTGTCTTGTCTTATGAAAAAAGAAAGCAGAATCAAATAGCTCAGGTTTATGGTAGACATGGCTGAACAGGCGTGTTAAACAACAAAAAGCCGAACGTTCTGAGGTTTTTTTCATTCACCATTCTGTGTAACTAAAGTAACTTGTCCTTTTACCTTTTAGAGCTTGTGTTGGTCGCTAGATTCCTTTCCTTGCACAGTTTGTGTTAGTCTGGTTTGCAGCCAGTAGCTCTGTGTATCCCGATAGTGTGACTTAAGGGTTTTGCTTAATGAGTCTGAATTATGACAGCTGTCTAGCAGCTCGACCTTTCCATGTTACGCTCTGTTATTCTTGAAACAGATGTGGACTTCATTTTGAATGACATTGACATAGCTCTCCTCATGACCTCCGAGAGACTCAGCATTACCATAGCCTGGTTTTGATGTACATAAGTGTCATACAGCTTGCGTAGCTGAAGCTTTTGTCTTCTACCAAGCTCTTTTCCACATCTGTTTGATTGGTCAGCGAATGGCAAATTCAGACCAAAAAACATACAAATGTATGGTAGTAAAATTAGGAATGCGGTCTGGTTAAAAGTAATAACTAATCACTAAATGATGCTGCCAATATACAACAGCATCGTCAAAAAAAAGTCACGATAGATTAACATCACAATGCAGCTCTTCTACTTTTAACCAGTGCTTGGTGTGACAGGTGGAAACTGCAACAACCTGGCTAACAACATTATGTTTTCCAGCTGGGAAAACGCTTCAAATATTTAACATTGAAATGAAGAGCAAAATGAAGGCTCATACAATGACAGATGACGTCACCTTCTGGAAGTGGATCTCTCTGAATACTGTTGCCCTTGTAACGGATAATGCAGTCTACCATTGGAGTATGGAGGGGGAGTCCCAGCCTGTGAAGATGTTTGATCGCCACTCTAGTCTTGCTGGCTGCCAGATCATCAACTACCGTACTGATGCGAAGCAGAAATGGCTGCTGCTAACTGGCATATCTGCACAGGTATTTTAACCGCTAAGGAGGCCTACTGTGGAGGGTTGGAGCTTGGCTCATTTCTTTTTTCTCTCAGAGCAGAATTGGAGTGTGAGGTTGTTCTGGTTTTGTTTTACTCAAATGTTGTCTGGAATGTAACTGCTTGTCTTGATCTTAAAATCGTAAGCGTAGCTGACAATCTTAACTGTAATGGTATAAGCACACGTAAAGGTACTGGATAAGATTGTTAACCTTATAAGAGAAAGCATAGCATAGTACTTCAGCTTAGTATGACAATGCCTTTGTAACATTAACTTATGTGAAATTGCTGGCCATGTGCTTGCTACATCTGACTGTTGTTCTGTCTCATCTAGCAAAACCGTGTTGTGGGAGCAATGCAGCTCTATTCTGTAGACAGAAAAGTATCGCAGCCGATCGAAGGGCATGCAGCTAGCTTTGCGCAGTTCAAGATGGAAGGAAATGCTGAAGAATCCACTCTCTTCTGTTTTGCAGTAAGAGGGCAAGCTGGGGGTAAGGTAAGACTTGATTCTAAACTTGCTGTAATCTTCATTGACTCATCCTGATTACCTGCTTTCAGGAAACAAAGTGGTTTATGAAAACGGGCATGTACAGCTTCGCAACAGGACTACCTGATGTGGAAGTCTATTTCCAGTCATGAAGTGAGATGGCCTATCATGGCTGCAAACTAGCTAGCAGCTTGAAGAACGTGACTCCCAGCTTCACAAGCAAAGCTGAAGTGAAAAGCTATCATAATTTCTTTGCTGATCGCCAGTATCAGACTTAACTTCCAAATTATTGGATGAAAAGAATTAAACAGTGATGTTGCCAGGCTGGCTAGCAATCTGATGCCAACACCAGAATTATATGAACTACTGTAAGTGAAAGTGGAAACAAAGTAGAGCTAAAGCTAGATTCAGAGAAACATTTTCTGAGCTGTCTCTGTAGAATGTGAGCCAAGTTGAAAGAGTGCATAAAAAGTGACCTGACAGAATCCTTAAGCTTCTAAGCAGCTGGAAATAACTAAAGATCATGTTCAATCATTTCTGTCATATATGGAGCATGAGTACAGTATGCTGCAGCGTACACCTGTGCAAATATTCAGGAAGACTGATTTAGCTCTTCTGCTTGCATAAGCTTTGGATTTAGGCTTGGCAGCAGCAGAATTGCAATATCTTCCTTGGTAAATCTATTGTTACTTGTATTACATGGTAACTAACAAACTAATCTCATCAATTACACAGCTGCATATCATCGAGGTTGGCACACCACCAACTGGGAATCAGCCATTCCCAAAGAAAGCAGTGGATGTCTTCTTTCCTCCTGAAGCACAGAATGACTTTCCTGTTGCGATGCAGGTATGATAGCTGTACACAGGAACCAATCTGCAGGTTCTCTTGGTGGGTATGACTCAGTAGCAGGGCACTGGGAGCCAGCTGATCAATATAAACCTGAAGCTTGGTGCTAAACTTAACTGGTGTGATTTCTACTCCTGCTTCAGTAGTGCTAAAGTCAAGATGGGGACTTAAGTGGTGTGCAAAGATGGCTAGTTCTTATTTATGGAACAGATATCCATGTATATTGAACTGACTTCGGAGCTCTTAAAACCTTAATCTACTGTGTTAGTACTCAAGTAGTCAGTATAACATGTAGCAGCACTTTTAGTTCTTTTGAAGTGATGCCATTATCTGATTTTCAAAAGCATTTAATCATTTTATCCAATACTGAAATTGATTTAATCTATTCCTGTCTTGCAGATCAGCGACAAGCATGATGTGGTGTTTCTGATAACAAAATATGGGTACATCCACTTGTATGACCTGGAAACTGGCACCTGTATCTACATGAACAGAATCAGTGGAGAGACCATATTTGTTACTGCACAGCATGAAGCAACAGCTGGAATTATAGGAGTAAACAGGAAAGGACAAGTAAGGAAGCTTGACATGGAAACCACTTGCTTTAGCCAGTTCCACTGAACTTTAATGATAAGGCTACAGTGTTCATATTGGTACCTAAAGGTCTTCACAAATGAATGAGACAGAAAACAGAGCAAGGAGTATGGTAATATCAGTTATCTGAACATGAGTGCAGCTTGTCTGTTTTCTGGTTTCTTCTACAACTTAGCTTCTCATTGTGTAATTATAAATATATATATTTTCAATGGCAGCCAGTGGATCTAAGCACTGTCCTACTGTGAGGATAGAACTAGAATATACTTCCACTTAGGTGGATGATGCCTTATTACAGAGCTCATGTTAATGCAGTCTTAATACACTAACTTGAAACTCCCTATTCAGGACATTTCATTTCATTTCTAAGTTGTGACCCTAAAGAATACTGTGTCTCCCTATACTTCTAACTTGGTCGAACCAGTCTGCTAACATACAACTGTGCCTCAGAACTGAACTATCTCACGTGTTGTTGCTTGCATTAGTAATACTGAGCAGATTTGTTCCTAGTTCATCCTCTAGGATTGGTTACTTAAGATGCTGAGTACATGTTACTGAAAGATGATACTTAGAGCCCTGTTATTTCTGACTTTTATAAACAGTTCAAAAAGACTGTTACTCATCTGCCTTGATGCAGTAATTGGATAGTAGAGGTTCTGTCCAGGTAGAGATATGTTTCTCAGATAAAACAGCAAAGCTTTGCAGTTATCAAGGGTTGGAAAATCTTCCAGTGTATGCTATAGCTGTTCTTTTAGAGGTGAACTTAGCAGTTGGCTTTCTTCTTGTATTTGAACTAACTGGCAGGTTTCCTTGATAATTTATTCAGGTGCTCTCAGTGTGTGTGGAAGAAGAGAATATTATTCCTTACATCACAAATGTGCTGCAGAATCCTGACCTAGCTTTACGAATGGCTGTCCGCAACAACCTGGCTGGAGCTGAGGAACTTTTTGCCAGAAAATTCAATGCATTGTTTGCACAAGGGAACTATTCAGAGGCAGCAAAAGTGGCAGCTAATGCCCCAAAGGTAATGGATGAGCATTCAGAGTAGTACTGGTCTCTACTGGCTTAGGCTTTGTGGTTCGGGAAAGGTCACTGGATTTCTTTAGTGACAAGACTAGAGACCTGTCCTAATGTAGTGCTTCTCAACATACCTATGGAGAACCTGTACACAGTGTCCTGTTAGTACTCGTATGCTAGAAGGTTCTAAAGCTGGGATAGAATCCACAGAGGGAGAGAGGAATAACTGAAGTATGACTCTGTGACTTAATGTTTCTAGTACTTTCTTTAATCTCCTCAGTGATAGGGAGAGTCTCTATGAAAGGGCAGCTTCCAGCAGGGGGACGTACCTGGAAATAGGTTAAAAAAAGAGAGACTAAGAGCAAATAGTGTTTAGCATGCTAAATCCAGATGAGAGGAAACTGATTCCAAGGTCAAGAATGTCTTAATTCTGTAGGACTTTCCTCTGAACTTAGACTAGTATCGGTAGCAATACATATTTAATAGGTTATTATTGTGCATCTTCTTTCAAAACATCTCCAGTGCAGTGTTCAACCATACTGCTTCTGACAATTTTTCTGGGTTGAAAAAACAATGTTGCCATAGTAAGCGTTTCTAACTTCAGCTTTCTGGAGGAACTCTTGCCAAGCCACAATAGCAGAACAGAAAACTGAAATGCATCTCTATTTCTGGCAGGGAATTCTGCGTACTCCAGACACCATACGCCGTTTCCAGAGTGTTCCAGCACAGCCAGGACAGACTTCCCCTTTACTCCAGTATTTTGGTATTCTGCTTGACCAAGGGCAACTGAATAAGTACGAGTCTCTGGAACTTTGCAGACCAGTGCTTCAGCAGGGACGCAAGCAACTTCTGGAAAAATGGTTAAAGGAAGATAAGGTATGTTTGGGATGGGTACTTCTAGGGACTTGAAGGGTTGTAACTGCCTGAAAGTGCTTTTTTTTTGAGAGGAAAACTCATCTGGGCAGCTTCTCAATGCACTAGAGTCATCAAACAGTTGAGATAGGGTGAACATCTGTCAATTTTCTTCCAAGATGGTGTTGTCAAGCTGGTCCTTAATGTTTTGGGTTTTGTTCAGTAAACAAGAAGAAAAATAAGGAAGAGCATAATAATGCACTTTAGCGTAACACTGCCAGGGTTGACCTACTGTATTTATTTTTAACAGCTGGAGTGCTCAGAGGAGCTGGGAGACCTTGTGAAATCTGTAGACCCTACGCTAGCACTTAGTGTCTATCTGAGAGCCAATGTTCCAAACAAAGTCATCCAGTGTTTTGCTGAAACAGGACAAGTCCAGAAGATTGTTTTGTATGCTAAGAAGGTGAGAGGAAACTAGAGTGCTATACCCATTCTCCATTTAGGAATAATTGGTATCTGAGATTCTATGTAGTACATGCTTGGATCTAAGGTTCTGCTGTTATTGATTACTCCTAGACTTCATACGTGTATCCTCTCATACTTCCCTATATAGCCTCCTCCAAATGAGGAAATTGTGACTGGGTTGTGTAAGCTGGTGACAGTAGCTTATACCGAGCTCTATATGTGACAAGGCTTGTTCTCTTGCCAAATTACTACTTTTCACTATCTCTTCAGGTTGGATATACTCCGGACTGGATTTTCTTGCTGAGGAACGTAATGAGAATCAGCCCTGATCAAGGACAGCAGTTCGCCCAAATGCTTGTTCAAGATGAAGAGCCTCTTGCAGACATTACACAAGTAAATAATTTTATTGCTATGAAATGTTAACTCTGAGGCCTTACATTGGTAAAAGGAGCCATATTACATACCATTAGGGAAAGACTTTGAACTGTATATTTGGGCTTACTTCACTGGGACAGTGCTGTTTCTTACTTAGTTGTCAGAACGTAAGTGGCAGCTTTATGCAGTAGAAGCTGCAATTGATGTTACTTTGTCTAAGTGTGCTTCCAGGTCCAAATCAAAAGCCTAATATATATATTTTTTTGCAGATTGTGGATGTTTTTATGGAATATAACTTAATTCAACAATGTACAGCCTTCTTACTGGATGCACTGAAGAATAATCGGCCCTCAGAAGGTCCTCTGCAAACACGTTTACTTGAGATGAACCTCATGCATGCACCTCAGGTATGCTTTGAGAGTTATACTGGTTCAGGCTTGTCTGTAGCTGAACTAGCCACTAGTTTGTGGTCTGTATCAAACGCCTCAGATAAACAAGTAAAATTATGGAAGCACCTCTGCTTTAGCTATAGAGTTGTAATTCCCTTTTTTTTGTAAGTACTTCAAATCCCTAAGATACTATCTGAAGTGAAGAGAAACTTTCTTGATAGAATTTCTGTGTGTGTGGCTGTTTATATGGAGCTAAGCAACAAATTGTGGCAGTGCTGTGGAAACTGACCATTATTACTTTTAGGTTGCAGATGCTATCCTGGGAAACCAAATGTTTACTCATTATGATCGGGCTCACATAGCTCAGCTGTGTGAGAAAGCTGGCTTGCTACAGAGAGCGCTCGAACACTTCACAGACTTGTATGACATCAAGCGTGCAGTAGTTCACACTCACCTTCTCAATCCTGAGGTATGAAATCAAATACCCTGAATCTAGCAAAAACCAGGAAAATGATCATTTCTTTCAACATTGATTTCAGCATGTGCAGTGTTTTACTTGGGTCTGAAATGGCTGATGTGTTTCTGCAGTGGCTAGTGAACTACTTTGGCTCCTTGTCAGTAGAAGATTCGCTGGAGTGTCTACGTGCTATGTTATCTGCTAACATTCGTCAGAACCTGCAGATCTGTGTCCAGGTAGCTTCAAAATACCACGAACAGCTTTCGACACAGTCACTGATTGAGCTGTTTGAGTCCTTCAAGAGCTTTGAAGGTAAGTTCGTGCTCCTGTCCCTAGCAAAAGGCTATGAAGGCTGCTGAAAGCCATATTTAGCTTAAGTACCTCTTCCTCAAAGCTGTCTCGAAACCTGACGTAAACCTTAAAGCTCCCCTTTTAAGTTGGGTGCCAACACTCAGTATTCCACATCTTGGTTGTCTGAAATATTTCAGTATTTTGGAATGCTACCAGAAAGCTTTGAGCTGTAGACAACCTAAAAAGTCAAGTGTTTGCAATTGAAGAAACTACTAGCGTTCTTCCTTTGTCCAAAATGCTCATACTAGATTTGTGTACCCTTTGTAAATTTCTGCAGTAATCTATTTTCAAGTTTTCTTGTAATCAAAACTAGGCAGACTTTCTCAGAAGCTAATATTTCTCCTATCGAGAACTAGCAAAATAACATGTTGACTGTTTCCTTCAAGGTTTGTTTTATTTCCTGGGCTCTATTGTGAACTTCAGCCAGGATCCAGATGTGCACTTCAAGTATATTCAAGCTGCATGCAAGACAGGACAAATTAAAGAAGTAGAAAGAATCTGCAGGGAAAGCAACTGCTATGATCCAGAACGTGTTAAAAACTTCCTCAAGGTAACATTTGGATAGTGGTGGATTGTCTTGAGTTGCTTGGGGTTCTGATAAAGCGTGGTCTGTGTTGCCAATGAAACGAGACAGCTTTGTGAAAATAGGATTTTTCCTTTGGAAACTTCAGCCAAGTGAACTGTGGTTTAACTCTGCTAGGATATGCCAGTCCGTGTGAATACATGCTAACTGTGGCCATTCCTGCTGAGATTCAGAGTATCTCTAACATGGTTCTGAAGAGTGGAAAAAGATAGCACACTCTAAGTTCAGATTCTATAGCCTGTTGTCAGTACTTAGCTTATTGATAAATGTAACTTTGTTAGAAATAGTGGAAACGGTGTGGGAGGGGAAAACTTTATCTGGGAACATTTCCTGCCTTCGTGTCTGTCAGCTATGTAGTATAGTCTTAGATTTTGCTGATCATATCTGAAGATGGCAAAACTCATTTGAAATGAGAATTCTATTTAAAAAAAAACTGGTTTCACTGAGGTGTAGGGTATGTAAATTGATCAAGCCAGCTAAGTTAAGTTATCAAGCTGTCAAATTCCTGATGAAAGCTATTGTTTTTTGTGCTGTTCCGTGTCTGGAATGTGCAGGACATGTACCAGGTAAATCTCCCAGTACAGGCCTCCCTGTGTAAACTCCTTAACTATAATTTGTATATGTAGGATTATATTCTGGGATGTGCATGTTCAAATAAGTGATCTGAAATGCATTTCTGGACTAGTGTCCAGCACACAGGCAAGCTTTTGTGCTGTAACTGTTGTAATTTGAGGCTTGGAATGGTTTTAGCTAACTTAATCTGGTTAACAATTTTAGTACTAGCTTGATTCTTACTGTTCTCTAAATCCATTGCTGTAAGGTATCACAGGACACATGACACTTGAAGTCAATTCTATTCATAAGCTTTCTGTTGTGATCTACAACTCAAGTCTTGGTTAAATTCCTTTTGAAATCCCAGAGTGCTAATCCTGCTCACCAAACACCAGTGGCAACTAAAAATGTTACCTATAGTTTAGACTTACAATAGCTGTACTGTGTTGTAAAACTTCATAGATCCTGCCATGCAAAGAAGCACGGTTAAACTTCAGAAAGCTTCTTGCTGTAGGCCCTGATATGGGTGCTGTGAGTATTCCTTTTTGCTGCATATTGCAAACAACAGGTTGAATAATACACTGTTGTTATTTGATTAACCATTGCATTTTGAGCTTTTCAAGTTCAGCTGCTTTAACAGTTTGATTATATTTGTCTGCTTAAGTCTGAGAACAAAACCAAATAATGGAAGTTCTTCTCCTTGTAGGAAGCTAAACTCACTGACCAGCTGCCGCTCATCATCGTGTGTGATCGCTTCGACTTCGTCCACGACTTGGTGCTGTACTTATATAGAAACAATCTCCAAAAATATATTGAGATTTATGTACAGAAGGTAAGCTCCAACTGTTCAGTTGGCTTTAGTGAGTCAAACTGATCAACCTTTCTAGTATTGTACGCAACTTTAGGCATGGTGTTTGTAATTATTTGGCAAAAAGTCCCATACTTGAGTGACACCTAAGTATCTACTAGTGGCCTTTGACAAGTTAACCCTTATGGGAGTCACATCTTTTATTTATTCTTCAGTCAAACTGAGCAGTAATGCTGGTAATGTGCCTCATAAAGGAGGAAGACTTGGTAGAGTAACTATGGGTTTCTTAAGATAGTTTTAACTTCCAGCTTCGGGGCAGGGAGGGCAGGCAATTCTCCTGTACAGTTTCCTGCAGGGACAAATTGGCTCACTCAGCAGCTCTTCCTATGGGGAATGGGCACTAGTGAGCCACTGACTGTTGTGACTGGAGAATTGATTGATTTTTTTTTTTTTTTTTTTTCAACTGTGCTCAGAACCTCAGGAGGTGGGGGGAAAAGGGGCAAGAAGGTGAGGTCACTCTGAGCAAGTAGCCGTCATGTGTTCTATGGGGATAAGTACTAACTAGCTGTGCTGCGTGACAACGTGCTGACTTCTTAAAATGATCCTGTTTAGGTGAATCCAAGCCGCCTGCCTGTTGTTATTGGGGGACTGCTTGATGTGGATTGCTCTGAAGATGTGATAAAGAACCTTATCCTTGTAGTGAGAGGCCAGTTTTCAACTGATGAACTTGTTGCAGAAGTTGAGAAAAGAAACAGGTATTAAATTTCTGCGAGTCTCTTAATACCGCTAGGCTGGTAGTGGTTATAATGTTCGTTCATCCATGCGTGTCCTCATCAAGTAATTAAATCTGGTAATGACAAGCAGAAGCTGCCTTTGGGAGAGAAAGCAGCAGCAGTCTGCTTTAATTCTTGGCTGAGTGAGGACCTCCGTTAAGCAGCCTTCAGTAGTGAAACAGAATGTAAGCCAAAATGGAGTACTGAAACTCTGGTTTAATTACTGACTCCTTCATACACTAAAGCTGACTTCCACAGTGAAGAAACTATACAAGTGGTTACTTACTCAACCTTTAATGCAAAAAAAAACCCACCTTCCTTCTAGGCTGAAACTACTTCTGCCCTGGCTGGAGGCAAGAATTCATGAGGGTTGTGAGGAGCCTGCAACACACAATGCGTTGGCCAAAATATACATTGATAGCAACAACAACCCGGAAAGATTTTTGCGTGAGAATCCTTACTATGATAGCCGTGTCGTTGGCAAGTACTGTGAGAAGAGGGACCCACACCTGGCCTGTGTGGCTTATGAGCGTGGACAATGCGACTTGGAACTGATCAATGTACGTATGCCAGAACAGGGGACTTGTGGGTCAAGTGCTACTGTGGATATCACGGGGATAGATACTTCAGGCTGACAATTTCCTAAAAAGTACTAAGGTAGAAACTGCTCACTTGCAACAGAATAGGTAGCTGTTTGATTGGCCCTTTGTATGTGAATGAGAAATGGGGCTTTCCTCTGTGAATTCTAGAATGGGGGGGATAATGGTAGTATCAAAGCCTGAGATTTCTAGCCTGCGTCTCAGGAGAGCTTATTTGATGTTGCAGTACAATTAGTTTGTCCACTAGTAGGCTCGAGTAGTTGTGACTTCATTCTGAAAAGCCTTTGCCTTTCACTAGGTGTGCAATGAGAACTCTCTCTTCAAAAGCCTTTCCCGCTACTTAGTTCGCCGCAAAGACCCTGAACTGTGGGCCAGCGTACTGCTGGAAAGCAACCCTTATAGAAGACCACTAATTGACCAGGTACAACAGCTAAAATGTTAAGAGCCTTTACTGTCCTAACTTGACTTGCTTGCACCTAACTCACCTGACTTGTAATTGACTCTGCCCACAGGTTGTACAGACTGCGTTGTCAGAGACCCAGGATCCTGAGGAGGTGTCTGTTACTGTGAAGGCCTTCATGACTGCAGATCTTCCCAATGAGCTTATTGAACTGCTGGAGAAAATAGTTCTCGATAACTCTGTATTCAGTGAACACAGGTGTGTAATGTCCAAACTGGGTCACAAGGAACTTGAATTTATACCTGATGGGAGCGTTGAACTGCTGTAATATGGAACAGCAAACGAACTAGGAACTTTTCCAGAAGGGAGAGTGAATCTCTTGTTCATTACTTGGTTTATAGTAGTATTTTCTTTCTCTATTTAGGAATCTGCAGAACCTGCTAATTCTCACGGCTATTAAGGCTGATCGCACCCGTGTCATGGAATACATCAATCGTCTGGATAACTATGATGCTCCAGACATAGCCAATATAGCAATCAGTAATGAGCTCTTTGAGGAGGCGTTTGCCATCTTCAGGAAGTTCGATGTGAACACATCGGCTGTACAGGTATCTTAAAATCTGTCCATAATAACTGTGATGTGTGCATCCTCACACGAGGACTTTGTGAACTCGTGACTTCAGTAGTTAACACCAGTTAGCACCAAAAGCTGCTCGGTGTCTTGTCCTATGAAGTAGAACCAGTATTCAGTGTGTATTCAGTCCTGTAGTAAGGGAAACTTGTTAAGCATAAAATCATTAGTACTGTGTGCATTGTCTAGTGTTGTCTGTTTCTTAAAAGCAATCGTGGATTCACTGAAGAGCTGTAACATGAAACACAGTTTTAGTATATTGTAAGATTTCATAGGTAGTGACTGATTGTGGTAACCCTCTCTGTAGGTATTAATAGAGCACATTGGAAACCTGGATCGTGCATATGAATTTGCTGAACGCTGCAATGAGCCTGCTGTGTGGAGTCAGCTGGCTAAAGCACAGCTTCAGAAAGGGATGGTAAAGGAAGCAATTGACTCATATATTAAAGCAGATGATCCTTCCTCGTACATGGAAGTTGTTCAAGCTGCCAATGCCAGTGGTATGATTAAGTTTTAAATAAAACTTTGCTGTTGAACTTGCTTAGATCTTTTGCATGGTCTGTTGCTCAAACTGCAGTTCTGTCAAACGTATTTCTTGATGTAAGCAGAAGAATCTCATCCTTCAAAGACAGCCCTAAGGAAGAGTGGGAGAGGATACTGTACTGAATTTGCAGATAATTAGTTGTCTTATGGCTACCTTCTTTACCTAGCTGGAGACTTCAGTCAGAGCAGTTGCTTCTAAGGAGGTCTTTGCATGCGGTTAATACCAGAATTGACTCAGTTGGGCCTGTCATAAAGTGACCTTATCTAATGTAGCACATGCAGTATAAAGGCTAGCCTTAATTGTTGGGGAATGTCTACTGAAATATTTTTGTAAGACTAGGTTGAGGTGGTAATATAACTAAAGCTCCAGTGATCTCAGTGGTGGGAAGTAAACGTTCTGAACTCTGTTTGATAGGAAACTGGGAAGAACTGGTGAAATACCTTCAGATGGCACGCAAGAAGGCCCGGGAATCATATGTGGAAACAGAATTAATCTTTGCTCTTGCTAAAACAAACCGTCTGGCAGAGCTGGAAGAATTTATCAATGGACCTAACAACGCACATATCCAGCAAGTGAGTGAGACTGATTTTCAGTTGTGCTGTATCAGCAGTGAGTGTTGTTGATAAAGTGGTCTTGGATCTTCCATCTCTGTGGAAACGTAGGTCTTGAACCTTAAAGCCATTTCCATTTTGGTAGTGGCTTGAATGCTACATATTTTATTAAGTCTGACTGAAAAGCTCTTGTAACTTGGCTATGCCCTCCTACAGGTTGGCGATCGCTGTTATGATGAAAAGATGTATGAAGCAGCTAAGCTGTTGTATAACAATGTATCCAACTTTGGCCGTTTAGCCTCAACTTTAGTTCACCTGGGTGAATACCAGGCGGCTGTGGATGGTGCTCGGAAAGCAAACAGTACTCGCACGTGGAAGGAGGTAAACTTACTGCTTGAGTAAGTTAAAGAACTCCAAAGCTCTAGCCTTTTCAGAGGCTTTTTACAAGCTGTAACTCAACTCTCTATTCCAGGTCTGCTTTGCTTGTGTTGACGGAAAAGAATTCCGCCTGGCCCAGATGTGTGGACTTCATATTGTAGTGCATGCGGATGAGTTGGAAGAGCTAATCAATTATTACCAGGTAATTAAGCTGACTGCTATCGTACAGTCAAAGGCTGAGTTGCCAGTAGAGAACTTAGTCTAAAGCTGGCACTCAGTCAGATTAGTTCCTAATGTGAAACATCTCTAACTGTTTTTTTTTAGGATCGCGGCTACTTTGAAGAGCTGATAACTATGTTGGAAGCAGCACTTGGACTTGAGCGAGCACACATGGGGATGTTTACAGAGTTAGCAATTCTTTACTCCAAGTTCAAACCGCAGAAGATGAGGGAGCACTTGGAACTGTTCTGGTCCAGAGTCAACATCCCCAAGGTGAGATGCCTCGGACTTGTTAAACCTGAAACTTAAAACACATCTGTCAGGATTCTGTGTACCCTAGCTTTTGCAATAGCAGGACTTGAGAACTGATGGATACTGATAACAATATATATTGATTGGAATTTCTAAAATGCTCTTTCCTTAGGTTCTGAGAGCTGCAGAACAAGCCCATCTCTGGGCTGAATTGGTGTTCTTGTATGATAAGTATGAAGAATATGATAATGCCATAATCACAATGATGAATCACCCAACAGATGCTTGGAAAGAAGGACAATTCAAAGATATCATAACTAAGGTATTGCTTTCGTAGTGGAAGGAGGGAAACTTTTAAACTTTATGTGCACTTCCATTCTTCACTAGTAGTCTGTTTAAAATTGAAAGGTGTTGATACTGCCACGTAATCTCAAAACGAGTCAATTACAGTAACTAAGAAGACTTCTAGAGACAGTCTTGCATTTGTGGCTTGGTTGTGCTGGAATATCTTAAGGTTATGTCCATCTTTCATTTGGATTCCTTTACAATCAAGCTTCTACTCTGAATGTACATCTTTGTTCGTCTCTAGGTGGCCAATGTGGAGCTGTACTACAAGGCAGTTCAGTTCTATTTGGAATTCAAACCTCTGTTGCTCAATGATCTGCTGATGGTGTTGTCCCCTCGACTTGACCATACTCGTGCTGTCACCTTCTTCACAAAGGTAAATTTTCTACTATCCAGATCAAAGAATAAGTTGCAATTGAAAAAGTATTTAGCTGTAGTAGCATTTTAAGACGTTCTGCTACTTCACTGCCTCGCAGGGAGGATGCTAAGGGATGCCTCCAGAAAGTTACCTTGACTTAAGTTTATCTGTCTGCTTCCTTGAAGGTTAAACAGCTACCCCTCGTTAAACCTTACTTGCGCTCTGTTCAAAATCACAACAACAAATCAGTGAATGAGTCCCTGAACAACCTCTTCATTATTGAAGAAGACTACCAGGTATGTCTTGTCTTGAAAGAGTAGTGTCTGAAACAGGTATGGATTTGTGTTATATGTGATTCAAAACAGAAAAATCTACTCGTGAACTCCAGACAAGTTCTGTTCAAGCTGGCTTCTGTGTCAGTACTAACCTAATGTTCTAAGTCTGTCTTTAATGTCTAGAAACACAGGTTTCTCTCTTGTTTTCAGTAGATTTGGCCTGCTTGCTGTTAACTTACATTCCTTAAGTGTACGTTCTTTGCAGCTTCAAGCTGGGCTAGCAGTGGCTAGGGAAGGATTAAGTGAAGAACTGTCAGTGACATCTTGGGAGCTTTCTGGGTTATTCCTACTGAGGAGAGTGACAGATTCCTACTTTGAGTGTGACAGATCTAGCTTTTATTTAAAGAAAACAATGGCTGCTAAAGAAAGAATTTGAAGAAAGGTCAAACAGTTATGTCTAGCTTTTGTAGTGTTTGTAGCCTGTACAGTAGATATTCAATCTCTTAACCTCAGAATCACTACTGAAAAATATAAACTGGAATACTCTGAATTCTGTGCGTGTCAAATGCTAGCTTCTCCAAAAAATGTAGATTTCTCTGCAGCTCTAGTTAGAATACTTTATCTGTGTAGTATTACGAATACGGGACTAAGATGTATGGAAAATAATTGCATCTTTGAGGATGCAGTTGTATTTGTGAGATGCGAGTAACTTTGTTGTTCTTGACTCAGGCCCTTAGGACTTCTATAGATGCTTATGACAACTTTGACAACATTTCTCTTGCTCAACGTTTGGAGAAACACGAGCTGATAGAGTTCCGAAGAATTGCTGCATATCTGTTCAAAGGAAACAATCGCTGGAAGCAGAGTGTAGAACTCTGTAAGAAAGACAGACTGTATAAGGTAAGACACGTATGCAGATCTGGTGTAACGTACTTGACTTATTTGGAGTCTTTTAACTGACTTCCAAACTCTCAAATTTGGCATTTCTTAACTTTCCAGTCAAGCTGCATCTTTTTTGGATGCTCCCAGGTGGTGCCTCTTGCTAATCTGGCAAATCTTGCTGCAGAGTTCTTAGAAACAAGTTGTAGAATGCCTCTCTCTGCTAATGGCAGTAATAATTAGGTAAATACCACATCCATGTCAGTGAATATATTATGGTACATCGAGCTAACGAGTCTCTCTTCTGTTGTAGGATGCAATGCAATATGCTTCTGAATCCAAAGATACTGAGTTGGCAGAAGAATTGTTGCAGTGGTTCTTGCAGGAGAACAAGAAAGAATGCTTTGGTGCTTGTCTCTTTACCTGCTATGATCTTTTAAGGCCTGACGTTGTCTTGGAAACAGCGTGGAGGCACAACATCATGGACTTTGCCATGCCATACTTCATTCAGGTCATGAAGGAATACTTGACCAAGGTAAGAGCAGGTGCTTCTCCACCACTGAAAGCTTGTTAGTCACTGTGGTGCGTATGCCTTGAGACTGTCTGCTTGCTACTAACATTGATATGGGCTTTGTCAAATGTCTGTCTGTCCATGTCCACACTTATTTTTCAGTCCATCTGGGGAGAGACTTCGCCCTCTAAGAGACTGAAACATTTGCAGACTCCACCCTTTCTACCAGTTGCAGAACATGCATCAGTAGTATTTGCCTGACCGTGGGCAGTGTCTCAAGTAGTTCCAGAATTCAGGCTTTTTATATGCCATGTCAATTGGAAATCCCAGCAGGGGATAAGCTAACTAAATTCTAGACTGTATACTAAAAAAGCTTTATAGCTAGAACTTGAGTTAACTTTGTCTGCTGTGCACTTAACTTTAAAACGTGGCTCTGATGCTTAATGACACTAACAATCTGTTTGACTCAGCCCTCGCTTGAAGTTGCATTAGGATGGCGAAAATGCTTGGGAGTGTTCTGACAGACTTGAAGCAGATAAGTCACAGCTAAACGCTAGCTGTCACTAGCAAAATTTGCCCTGCTGAAGCTGTTAGTGTATGTTATTAAAGAAAATGGCCTAAATCCCTTAATGTTCAAAACTCTTTCTATGAGAAGTAAAAATTTAGTTCAGTGCTTGAGTCAATGAAATCTGCAGTGCCTGTTTGTCTAGTAAACTTGCCTGGCTTTTACTCACAGAGGCAGGACTCTGTAGTCCTGTAGGGATCTGCTATCCTTAAGTGCTGTACTTTGGGGGAGGTGGGGACCATCTAAGCAATAATGTTGCTTATCAGATATGCCTGATGTACCAAGGTAATACTAGGCCTCTCTTGGGACTGGTAGTCCTGGAGTAGGATTCTTAGATTAAAATGTGACCTCCTGAAAGGTTAGGCTTTAACTCTAGCTGTAGCTAATGAAATCAATGCAGTTCAATCTGACAACAAGCAGAGCTGCCTTTTTAAAGCAGATACTTCTGGTGTATCTTTATTTTCACTCTCCTGTACCTTAATTATTTCTTCCCTGACACTTTTGTTTCTACCTCTGATATGCTAAATATGGAATTTGATTTTTCTAAGCTGCACCTTCTGAATTCCTTTGCAGGTTGATGCAATAAAGGAAAAGGTGAAAGTTGATTCTTGTTTTCCATCTTTAAGTCTGGAGGACTAAGTCTAAGGATTCTGCATGAGTTTTTTTTTCTTTCCTACGTTTATTACACTGCTGCTACTGCTTTTTCCCCAAACAAAATATCACTAAAGCATATGCAAATTGTTTAACTGGATGAGTAGCTAGTGCAGTAGGACAAAAGTAGATTCATTGCTACTAATAAGCTACTAGAACCTCAGGAAGGGCGTACAGGTGATCAGTTGGATCACAGTCAACCTGCTGTCAAAGGGATAAACAAATCTTGCTATTTGACTGCCAAACTGACTAAAAGAATGACTTACAGTAAGGAATAATTAAGTCTTTTGTCAACTGTCTCTGAGCCATAAATCAATATAGCATTTGCTAGTTATAAGGGCTGTGATCCAGTTTCTGATCTCTTGACCATTACTAATGTGTGCTGACAGTAGGCAGAATAGATACTAGCTGCTTCAGAAGAGACTCTTCCTCATTCAGGTGTCCAGTTCTTATGGTGCTAGTTTAATCCACATGGTGCTCTAGTTCCTGTAGTAACTTAAAACCTCAGCTTTTAGATCAAGTCTGTGGTTCCCTTCCCTGTAGTAAATTTCTTGTAGCTGTGCAAAAAGAAACAAGACTGCCTTCCAAGCTCTTCAGCTTCATTAAATTTCTCTTGCTACCTGTTTAAAAAAGAAAAAAAAAAAAAAAAAAAGCAATTGCTATTCTGAGGCTACTCTGGGACTTGCCTTTTGCTATGCGATGTTGCCCCTCCTAAGGGTAATCTCTTAGGCTTCTGTCCATCTTCTTCTGTACAAATACCACTTCAATTCTCCTTAAAACCAGCCCTAGTTTGAGTTTTCCATTAATGTGGTTGAGCAAAGGGCAAACTGACAAATGGCTTCAAGATGGACTATGTGCAAACTGCTTCTTGGTGATGAGATGACTGTAAATACACCACTGGAACTCAAGGCTAACCTGACTAAAATGCGTAGTGTAAGGTCCTTCAGCAGCTAGTAAGCGAGGCAGTAAGAAAGCGTGTGTGTGAAAAAAGGTAATTGAACTGCAGTGTTTGCATAAACTACGCATGCGTAGCAGTCATTGCAATTACATCCCACTATCCTTAAGCTACAAGGCATTGCTGTGGGCTGCGTGTGGTTTTTTGGGGGGAGCCTGTATGGCAGTCATCTTCAGACCTCACTCCTGCTTCAGTACTTTTGCCTCTTTTTCATGCACACATAACACAATAACATTGAATGCATGTTACTTTTCCTCTGCAGCTTATTGCAGTCCCTGTGGAAAAGCCTTTTAAACAATCTTGTAACAAGCGTGTAGGGTACTGAACCTGATGAAGCTCAAGCAAGTGCTGTAAGAACCATCCTGTAGGCTGGTTACAGACTTGTTCTTGTAATTGCTTGTTAAACTTTGAGGAGAGGCATCAAAACTGGGTCAAAAATGCATGGAATGTCCTGGGCTGGAGGCTTTCCAAGTGTATGTAAACCAGAAGCCTCTACTGACTAGCGATCTCTGCACATTCTCCTTGGATCTGCATCTCTAAACTTGTGCTTTCATGTTCACTGTGTTGCTATTTTGAGCTAAAACCAGTGCAGTTCTCAGCACGGTTTCTGGAAATGAGTCTTAAAGGATACACTCATGCACTTTGACAACAGCAAGCCAGATACCAGTGTGAGATGACAAAAAGGCTTGCCATGGGAGCCCGATCAATGAATGAACTCAAAGCTCAGGACTTGCACCACTTCCTGGAGTAATGCCTCTAGTTGAGGTTACAAATTAACAGGTTTAAGGAACGTATGTTGTAACTTGCAATTAAGAAAGAAGAAAGCTGTTAGTGCTGCCTGCAGGTAATTGCTAAGGTGGCACAGTTAAGCTGAAACCTGCTCAACTCGTGGATGTTGTTGTAACTGAACAAGTAATGCTGACCCTGTGTAAGTACAGGAGACCTGTCTTGGAGCTCCTTTATTAAGGACACATGAAATGAAAGACTAATCTGGTTTGCGAGTTGTCTTACTGTTTTACAAAGTAATTGGCGTGATTGTTTCTGACTTCACTCTAAATCTTATCTCTCAGGTAAAATATCAATACCTAATTTTTATGGTTTTAGTTTCAGGGCCTGCCTTAGACTGTAACAATGCTGAGTTTCCTGGTATCTGTTTTAGTAGGAAGCGATGCTTCACTACAGAAGAAGTTTCTTCTCTTCCTTTTTGTAGGGGCGGGCTAACAGCACAATCCCACTTGCTGTGCAGCAGAGTGAAGCTGGCTAGTCTTGTCCTGTTATTGTGTGTAAAGCTCGCACAAGTTGAGTATTTGTGGGTTTAGGCTGACTGCCACACAGTTCTAGAGTGGAAAAAAGCAAGTCTTATACACATGCATTCTCTGCATTTGAACTTAAATTGCATGAGTGAATGGGTTTGGAAAGTGAAATCTTGAGGCTCAAGTGACATGTCGGATGCTATTGCAGTCTGCTCCATACAAATACCAACTTCAGATTACTTTGCCTCGACGTTATGTTCAGGGAAACGTCTCCAGGTCTGAACGCTGTCCTAGCAGTTGCTCCAACACCAAAGATCTCCAGCTGACACTGTGCTAAAATCTGAGTGTGTTGACTTCAGGCTGTTGGTTTGGAGCAGTTGGAGCAACAGTCACTGATGAGCTTACTGATGTCAAAGTAGCTCTAGTCCAGTATGGGACCTTTCATACAGAGCTTCAGCCTGGAGCCACTTTCAATGAAGTTCCACAAATCCCTCAATTAAGGGTTTTTTTCAGGAAACGGACAATCTTGACTGCACCAGTACCAACATTGCTACTTGAATTGATCTGAATTTGTAAATGGTCTCCTTCTCTTGATGGGTGTTAACATACCACTAAGGCTTTTCCACTTCTCTGCCATGAATAAGTATCTCATCTAGAGGAGTTGTTTTAATTGTTGGTCTCGATTCCAGGTGGATAAACTGGATGCATCAGAGTCCTTGAGAAAGGAAGAGGAGCAAGCTACTGAAACACAACCTATTGTTTATGGTAATATTTCGGCTCATGTGTTGTAACATATTTGGCTTTTATATCAGCACTTCCTTATTTTCTTCCAAGAACTGTTCTTCATGCGAAAGCAAGTCTTAAGGAAGTGTGTTCTGAAATACTATGTAAAGTACAACTACATTACTGCTGCTAAGGCCGTACAGGGGCTATGGGATTTAAGATTGTCATGTCCCATTACGGGAGTGTTTTCTAGAGGGATGCAGCGTGGGAGCTGTCCTAGAAGTGCATTATTTAGATCTTGCTATTTTTTATCTTGGGTATTCATATCCAGATTATTCCACTGATTCTAGTTAATTCCAAATACAAATTCTAACCAGCGGTAAAGGAGCCTTCAGTCTATAGCTGGCATCTCTAGTCACCACATCCTGAAGCAGTGCAATAATTGTGAACTATTAGCCCTGAGGCCACTGGATGCAATGTTTCCAAGACCTAGCTCTGCCTACTAAACTGATAAGTAGTTTCATCTATATTGCCTCCAAAGCAAAAGATTTTGTAACAGTTTCTTTAGGCACACTTAGCAATTGGGCGTCTGACCATGTGAGGTCTTTTGGGGAAATATCCATTCCAGCTGCTGCAGACTCCAAGCCAGTTGATAGGGAGTTATTGTTGAACACGCAGAAGTCAACAGGGAAGCTGCAGGAATTCCGACTGAGCTGTCAGTAGCTGGCAATAAAGGTGGGACTTGTGTCTGTTCTGTCTTCCAGGTCAGCCACAACTCATGTTGACAGCCGGACCCAGTGTTGCAGTTCCTCCACAAGCACCTTTTGGCTATGGCTACACTGCACCACCGTACGGGCAACCGCAGCCAGGCTTTGGGTACAGCATGTAAGGTGCAGCACAAGTCTGTTTGGAGCTAGCATATTTTCTTACTGAAACTCCACCGTCCCTCCCCGCTTTAACTCATAACAGGGAAAAAGCAAGAGTTCTGCCTCGTGTTCTTGTAACCTTTATTTCATGAAGGACTGTTTTTTCTAGCGCAAACTATTTGAATCACTTATGTTAAATCTTTTTCACATTCCATGTCATTTAGATTTTACTTTAAAAGGGGAATAGTTTAAACAACTTTGTTCAAGTGGGCTTTTGCAGGACTGCTTATTACCATTAAGTCTATTGTGAAGATTCTGATTTGCACTCTATAGTGTTAAACTCTAATATTGAATCTTAAGTTCATCGTATGTGAGCAGCTTACAGTATGTACTGTCTATTCTAAATGCATTTAAGTCTCACTGTATATTCAGAGAAAGCTGAAGTGAAGATACTTGTATTTGACCTTGCAAGACTGCTGACAGAGACAACACTAATCAGCATATCCTACCCTGGTTGGATTGCATAGCTCTAAAAGAATTTAAAACGCATACAGACAACCTTGCCTGACTTAAAATGAGTAAAAGTTTTTTCCTTAACCTATGCAGGTTTTTCCAGTTATGCATATAGAAAATGCTAGTGTCTTTTTGCTCACTCCATATGTAACAGATGACCTTATGTTGTGCTGTATCCTGTGCTTTTGTGGGACATTCCATTCAGGAACAGAGCACCATGATTCCAATCTGTGTATTTACTAACCCTGCCCTGAGGTTTGTGTATGTTGGATATTGTGGTGTTTTAGATCACTGTTTTGAGTGTACAGAAGAGAGAATTCAAGCATATTGCTGTTCAGTTTTGTTTGTGCAATTTGAAATTACTCAATTTAAAAATAAATTACTGGACTGTGGACATGCTGCATAGTAGTAGCTTCACTTTACTGTTTTCAAAAAGGACCTTCAACCTCAAACCAAGTATTACAGTGCTAGTAGTGTGGGGCATACAGGTGCATACACTTAAGGGTAGGAGAGGCCATTAGAACAGCAGCAATGGAGAACATTAGTGGTGTCTTGCACTGAGGGGATAATACAAGAAAATATGTAATGCTTTTTCTATAGAAAGATTATGCCAGACAGAAGAGAATAGCACTTTTCAATAGTTGGCTGCATTGTGGTCAACTGCAGCATCTTTGACCAGATGATACATTAGGATTGTAGTAGGGTGTGTCAGTTAAATTGAGATTATGTTCTAGGTATGTAAGTTGCCTTAAATATATTTAGCTTCAAATAAAATGGACTTAAATGTTTCTCTATGAATACTGTCATATTTGAGCGTAATGGATATTAGAGCTGGAGCTACGTCCTGTCTCTTAACCAGAAGCTGTGGTCAACATCAGGTTCCAGAGCTGAGGCTCAGTTTCCTTCCTGCTTGCTCATGTGAACTTTGGTTTGTACTGAGCCTCAGTTGAGCAGAGGCAGAACCTATGCACTAGTGTGATTTTAACTCTGCCCAGTTAACTTCCAAAATCGAGTGCTTCCTGAAATCCTATCTTACTGAGTATTAGCAGCTCCTCAGAGGTTAAAGTTAGTTCCTGTTAGACAAACTCTTTGTGTGGGTAACTCCCAACACAGTGGCTAAATTGGGAACCTTGACCTGCATGCAGCTTCCTACAAATGCAGTAACTGCACAGCTGCATCCAGAAAGGAGTACAGCTTGCATCCTCCCTTTAGAAGTGTTTACTGGCTGTTAAGCACCGAGCTGCAAACCCTGTTTAACTTGCTCAGTCTCATACCAGTTACGAGGTATTGCATCAGCTGCCAGACTGGAAACAACACACTGAGTTAGCTACAGCCATCTCCATCTGAGTGGGGCAATCTTCAGCTGCTTCAGGATGTAGCCTTCTCTGAACTAAAGAATACGTCGTTCAAAAAAGCAAACAAAAAAACTCAAAACTCAGGCAAAGGAAAGGGTGGAAACTTACTTTTAGCACAAACCTCATTCACTTATGCCTCCCTGGAGCTTCTGTTCAGCCAGTAAACCACACATAATGCAAAATCCTCAATCCACTGCCCATGTTTTAAAAATACAGGATTCCTTCTTAGGGGTGGTAAAACCGTCAGCTCCGCTTTTCCCAACTCCACCAAGCCTAGAATCTTCTTTCCCACTTTAGAATGCAATACATCAGCTAGAGAAACTCACTAACAGTATTAAACTTTGCAAATTTACATCTTTTACAAAAAAAAAGTAACTTTATTTCTACTCGGAGAACACATGGAAACATCCCCAATGTTGGATTTTACCCCTTCAGCACTGATGTATACCGGTGTGCTCAAATTTCTTTGGTCCCCAGCTCAGAAGAGTTTTAGATGACCAGAAACTTTATCTATTACATCAGCCGGTCCCGGCCCGATACCGAGGACTGTCTGGGAGCCTGGCGCTATCTGAGTGCGCCCAGCATCCTGTATTAAGCTCACAGTCAGTCCCAGGCGCTTGGCATCAGCCAGCAGCTGGATCAGAGTCTCTTCGTCGGGAGCTTTGAGGACCACCTTGGGCTGCCCGCAGTACTCCCACTGCTTCAAGAGCTCAGGGTTCCTCCTTTGAACTTGCTTGTAGGCAGAAACGGCCGCGTGGGAACACTGCGCTGCTACTTTCCCCTTCCCCATCTTCAGATCGTTGCGGACGATCAGCACCATCTTGAACTCGCCCGACTCTCCCATGATGTTGGCTTCGGTCCCGCAGCTGCCGGCGGACGCAGCCATGGCGCGGTGCTGCCGCAGGAGCCGCCCGCGGATGCCCCATCCCAGGCACACGCCGCAGGCGACCCCCGCGAGGATGCTGAGGAACCCGGGCTTGGAGAGGTAATCCATGGCGGGTTTGGGAGAGGGGCTACGGAGAAAGAGAGCTTATTGGAATCAGTGCACCTGGTTATTAAGAGACCGTATTTGCTAGTAAGGGAGCTAGTCCCTTTTCAGGCAGTGAGAACGCTCACAGCACGTGGCCTTCCCCTGCTTTCCCAGCACCCAAATGCCACGGGCAACACTGTACAACTTCCCCAGTGACTCGGGAAGCAGGACCCCTACGTGACGCGCAAACCGGTGACAGAAGCACCGCAATGTCACCGCCCATAGTGCGCCTGAGGGCGCCTCGGGCCTCACGCAGCCCCAGGCCTCACAGGGCCGGAGATATTCGAGGCCGACGAATGAAAGAAGGACGAAACGGGTCGGGTCCTCGGGTCCTCTCAGGGTCCTCAGAAGGGCCCCGCCCGCTCACCTGCCGCCTCCGCGCGCCCACCACGCCGCTGCCGCCCCGCTACCGCCCGGAGGTGACGCCACGGCCCCGCGCCAACGAGAGTCAGGGCAGCGCCTCCCGCCTCCGCTCCAGCCGCCGCCCGAAGAAAGGAGCGCGGCGCGCCGGAAGTTACGCACTCAGCGACTTCCGGTAGGAGGTGGGCAAGGGGCGGGCTGGCTCCGCCCCTACTTCCGGGTTGGCCCGGGCCCAGCGGGAGCAGCCGGAGCGCGGCGTGGTGAGTGCGGAGCGGCGGGACGGCACGGCACGGCACAGCACAGGACGGGATCCTGTTCGGCTTTCGGGGCGGCTCTCTGCCGGGTGAGTGTCTGTCCTTATAGCCCCGCGGCGGCACCGGTACCGCTTTCCCGTGGCGCCCCTCAGCGCGGCGGCCGCCCCGCTCTGCTCCCCTCAGGCCCCGGCCCCGAACCCCGGTCTCCATGGCGACAGCTCTCCCTCAGAGAGATGCCGCGGCGCGGTGCCCGATGGCCCTCAGGGACCGGGGCAGCCCTCAGTGGACGCTGTGGGGAGCGGCCCCGCCGCGCTGTGCCGGCCCGGGGCCGGCAGGGAAACGGGAGCGGCCCGGGAGGGGCCCAGGTGGGGTCCGGGTCAGCCGGGAGAGCCCTCGGGGCCGCAGAGGTGCGGGGTTCGGTGGGCGGGCGGTGCTGCGGGCAGCTCCTCACCGGTCCGCTTGGGATCCGCGCGTCACGTTGGGCAGAAGCTCGGCAACCCTGTGACACAATCGCCCAGTGCCGTCCCGAGGGACGGTGCATGATGACATAGGGAGAAATCCGTCCTTTGAGCTGCAGAGAGAGTCGAATTCCGATGGTCTTTATCTGCTTCTCGGGCGGAGATGTGCTCTGCTCTCCCGGTGGGCTGCCCTTCCTGCCCCCGTTATCGGTTATCCCCGTTCCCAGAGCGTGGCAGTGCCCTGTCCTGCGGGCTTGGCTGAGTAGGCCCACATCCCTGAGGTGTCTCAGTGCCACCTTCTGTTGATGGAAATCAGCATTAACGCTTACATGTGTTTGCCTGGTTCTTGGCTTTCTATCTGATGACAGCTAGCGATGGCAGAAGGTACTAAGCAATAAGACTCCTGCTTTCTTCCAGCTGCTCAGACGTTCTGACAAGTCATGTAGGTGACCTGAGGGAAGGGTTGCTATGTGTGTCACTGTGTGTGACGGTGGCTGTTTATCCACAGAGTGCCATGAAAGCAGGTTATCCGCCTTGAGCTGCACGTGTAAAACTTCCTCGGGGTCCTCTCCTGCCCTTGTTCTCTCTGCTTTGCCAACAAGTGGGTATCCTGGTTTAGTTCATGTTAATAACATGGGTTGAGCTCTCCGAGGTTGGGAGGGGATGCAGTGTTACCCTTTGATGCCTTGGAGCATGTGAAAAGGGCTTCATAATGACATTCCTCTTTCTTTTAGTCCATTGTTTCTGCAGCAGGGAATGGACTTTATTATTACTATTATTATTATTATTCCTTATTGGTAATAGATAATCAAAGATTACCTCATCCTTTGTTTTCAGATGAGAGTTTGAACAAACACATTTCCAGTTGTGCAATGGGTGGTTAGAACTACTTGTTAGTTTGAGCTGAGCTCCTTGTCCTACTTAGCAATGAAATCAATGGGACTTGTAACCTCTGTGGGAAGGGAGAGGAGGGCACTCAGCGGCTTTGAAGTGGGGATTGGGAATGGGAAAGGTGAGTGTGCCGGGAGCAGGGATGGCCTTCCAGCTGGGAGCTCTGTGCCACATCCACTTCAAAGCCTTCTGAGTCGCTGTCTTTGAATGTCTTTTCAATCTGTCAAAGCTGTTTCTGACTAAATTGTATGAATACTGCTTGTTAGAATGTCTGGATGCATATTTTGGGGTCTTTCTCTCTTTTTTTTTTTTTTTTCCTTAATAAGTTCCGATTTTAAAACAGAACGATGATTCCTGATCTATAGTAGGAGGAAATTATCACCTTCAGTTAGAACTTTAACTCCAGCTGGCTGGAGAAGTGTCAGCTGGATGGACTTTGCTGCTCTGGGAGGACGAAGGGCGCAGCCTCAAGGCTGTTGCAACACCGCGCTGTTGCTGCAGCAGGTTGGAAGCACAGCCATGGAGTTTGGTGCTGCACTGACCAGGCAGACCTGGGGAGAAATGCAGGCTGATGGGTAGGCCAGTGTGTTTTGAAGCTGTCGACTGAATATTCTCCCCTCTTACAGAGCTCAGAGTCAGCCTCTGGTTTGCATTGTGGGTAAGGTGTTCTTATCGGCTGGCCGAGACAGCCCTGGTGTGACCTGTACTGGTTCCATTAGTCTCTGACTCCTGGTTCTTTCCCAGCTGCAGTCTAGCAGGCATTCTGTTTTGTGCGGATGCGTTTCCTTGTGGCAGTGACCTTCCTTTCCTCTCTGGTGCATAGAGGGGGCCTGACCACAGAGAGCTGTGGCACTGCTGGGATGTGTGTGCGCGGCACCACTGCAACTTGCTTGATCTTTCCTAAAAAGATCTTCTTTTGGAACATCTTTTTGGAAAAATAGGAATTTTATCTCTGAATTGTAACATTACGCTTTTTTTGGTAACTTCCTCTGGCTACGAATTGGAAAATAGGTCTGGTGCACAGAGGCATGACCCACAAAAAGGAAACCTGCGGTCTTTAACTGAATTACTTGCCCTTTCCTGTGAGGGATTAAACTGTTTTAGTTAGAAACATGTTTTTTCGTATGGGAATAAATGTACTCCTATCAAAGTAGCCCATTATAGCTGTGTCTGTGGAGACTTCGTACATCTCTCGGATGTGTCCTAATTTACTTTAATTGAATGCATCCCATGAGCGTTAAAGGACAGGAAAAATAAAGCAGTTACTTTTTATATTTTCTGTGGCTTTTAGGAGAGTTATTAACCTTCAAGTCAGGGAGGGTGTCAGTCCTGTCCTACCTGAGGACGTAGTTGTTCCACTGGCTTCAAAGGCAGAAGAAGTAGTGAAGAGTGGAGCGGTTTTACGGAGCCAAAGGGGTATGTAACGCTTCACTTTGAGACCAGTCTCATCCCTTGTTTAAAGGTGTTGGTGTGCAGGCAGTCTGCCTGCTGGGGGAGGGTGCTCTCAAACCGTTCCTTTGCCAAGAAACTGTGAACTTAATCCCTGGGTAAACCGCTGCCTTTGTTGGAGTGTTTGATGTCTGAAGGAATCCCGCGAAAGCCCAGCTTTTGTTCTTTGGTTTTCTTATCGTGATTGAAGAGCAGGGAGGCAGGTGAAGAAGGAGTCATTATCAGAGAAGTTGAGGAGAAGGAAGAAGCAGAATATTGGCTGGACTGGAGCACGTGGCTTAAAATGCAAGAAATGAGAAAAGGCAGAAAACGGTGTGCTGCTGAGGCGTCTGGGGGACAACATCAGCAGAACAACCTGAACTATAACCCTGATTCCAGCAGCTGAGTGACTTGTTGCTGATAGAGATGAGGGTCAGGGCTCCAGGGTGCTGCAGGGGGAGAAGTGGTAAGAATTAGGGATTCAGACGCCATCTGGGAAAGCAGTGAGATCACCGAGTGAGCGTCACAGCTTCCTCGCTGTTCCAGCGCCATAGAAAGGAGTCCTCAAAACATCCTTAGTGCAGTAGTGAGGATGGTGTGCTCCTGCCAGCACCCAGCTGCCTCATCTTGAGCTCTTTCCTTTGACGTGAGTGCACCCAGCACAGAGCAACCTCCGAACGTTGCGAAGAAGGGACGTCTGTCCTCTCTGATCGCAGAGCGCAGAACTTGCAGTGCCTTGTGTTCTTATGCTCCAATGGCTTGTTATGCTTTCTTGCTCTGACACTGGGAAGCACCAGTCACAGCCACGATAAGCCCTTTTCGTTGGCCAGTTGACGTTTTGCCCAGCAATAATTGTCTTTTTGTGCTTCACGTTATGGATTGCACTACAGCTGAATAATGCATTGTGGGCTGTTTGTTCAGCCCCACAAAGAAGTTCTGTGTGACCGCAGCTCTGACACAATCTAAACTGCTCTGATACAACAGCAGCTCAGAGTTGTTTTCCTCGCTCTTTTAAACAGTTTATATCTGTGTTTGCTGGTAACTGCTCAGTGCACCGGGCACGTTTCTTTTTGGATGGGAGCTGTGGGTCTCTTCAGGGTTCGGAAGAAGTGAGGGTCTGTTTAGCAGCTGGAATGTGATTTTCTTTGGTGAGCTCTCGTAGGTTTGGTGCGGACATGAGGACGTGGCGTCAGTGAACGAAGGGTCGCTCCATTTTGGCTCAGTCTCCTGTTTTAAATAATCTCCAGGTGGAGACATCACTGCAGGACCGGTAACTCTTACTGGTGTCAGAGAGGTTGGCAGATCCGGGAGCTGAGCTTTGTGTGTGCACACACCCTCCATCCCTCGTGCTAATGTGCTTTGAGTATAATTAGGCTGTGGTAAATTGAGAAGGTCTTTCTGCAACCAGTACGGGGCTGGTTTCTGCATCACTGCCCTTTGGGACTGACCCTGCGATGGGCACTAAACCTTCCAGTCACCTGTGTTCTCAGATAGGAGTTTTTGGAGTACTTCTGCAGAGTGGTGGAACTCTGGGACCTTCTTAACAGGTGCTCAACCTACACAAGTGAGCAAGGGGGTTATTTGTTTTCGCTGTAAATACTGCTTTGTGCACTCGAGGTAGTGTTAAGCAAAGCTAATCCCAGATTAGGGCCTTCCCAGGCAGGCAGGGTGCAACTGGTTCTGTTGGCTGCGGTCGTGGAGGCTGCGTGTAGGTAGCAGCGCGCCTGGGAACTGCAGAGACAGATGGTTTTTGTGTGCCAGTGGTACTGAGGGCATTGCAGAGGGAGCACTGTGCGTGGCCGAGACCTTCGTGTCCAACGGAGAGAGAGTTTGCATTGAGTGGGTTTGCTTGAAATGGAATGAAGCTGAACGCAGAGAACAAACCAACTGAGACTTCAGTGTTGAAGGCTGGATTTGCACAAGGAAAAGAGATGAGCTTCAGAGCGAGCAACGCGTGGCTTCCGCTTGAGGCTTGGGGAAAATTTTCGAGTGTTTGTTGCGTTTAAAGGCGAAACATTTATTTGCCATCAAATTTTAATTTCCTGCACTAGGCAGTTTTATATAACCTGTCGTTTTAATATCGCGCTGCTTCCCAACGAAAGCAGCGTATCAAAACCTGTAAATCAAGCTTCCTTGCAGAGAGAATTGTCATGCAAACGAGTTGCCTTCGCTTTGTGGGACTCTTTTCTCCAAAATGAAATTCCAGAAACTGTTTTAAGATTCTAGGGAGGATGGTTAAAGCCCTGGGTCTGACTGGCTGCTGCTTGCGTTCGCTTGCATAAGCATTGTCAACTGTGCAGAATAAAAGAAACCCTTGCAACGTTCCGTTTTATGCTGATTTCCAATTGCTGTGCTATTTCCTCTCCTGGATAAGGAAAACCGCAGCGGTTCTTATGAAACTTTAAGGCTGATCTCATCAGAAAAAAGGCTGAACTAGCGGAGAATATAGGCTTTTCCAAAAGCTTTCCATCAGGCAGTGCAGAGCTTTCCTTTTCTGGTTTAGAGATATTAGACCATACCATGTGAGATGCAATTCTGGATCTTAGTTACCACGTTGAGGGGTTCTTTTTTTGATCTGTGAGCATTTTGAGGTCTCCTTGCACGTCACCTGGAAGCTTAGCACCAGAAGAGATGCTCTCTAATGCGAGAGTCAAACCCTACACCTCCCTTTGGGAATGAATGGGAGCTCGTGCGACGCTCTGCTCCTCCTGGAGCGCCAGCAGTGGGCTGGTGAGTGCAAAGAGCTGTTTCACAGGCTTTTGTTCAGTTACAGAAGTGAGGGAGTTTTGTCATTGAAGTGCAAAAATTCGGGTTTCTGTAGGTGGAAATATTTTCAACTTTGTCGTTTGTGGGAATGGAAACACTTTCTGCTTTTTCACAATGTAACGCAGGATAACCCTGGTTTGGGGAACTGCCGGGTGTTTGCCTGCATCCTTTGACTGCTGAGTGAACAGAGTCTTTGTAACCAGCAATGGAGACATGATGCTCTTTGGTTTTGTTCTTTTAGATCCCTGTACGTCAGTGATCTATGAAATGGCAGAGAATGGAACAGACTGTGACCAGAGACGCATAGGAATGAGCAAAGAACAGCACAATGGAAACTTCACAGGTAGGTAGGAAATGTCTTTGTGTTCTCAACTGGTCAGCTTGGGGTGTAAGTGACCGGCACAAGATGCGAAAGGAATTTGTGTTGCTGTGCTTTACACCCTGATAATGCAAAAGGAGACACCTGAATCAGTACTAGAAACTTCAACCTGAAATCTAGAGAGCTTATGTAATGTAAAGCCACGGAAGAGTTTCATGCTACGTGTTGCCATTCAGCTTACAGACTCTTTTCACTGTTCTAATTCTGGAGCTCGTATGCACGTGACCCTCTAACACTGCCTTGGGTACTGGTAGGGGCTGCAAGCTAAGAACTGAACTGTGTAGAAGTCAGGCTGTACGACCCCACCCTTTGGCACTGAAGAGTTGGTACTGGTAATAAAATCTTGTGCTCTGGGAGAAATCCAGTTTTCAATCTCCCAGTTTCTAGCTTTTCTGTTGACAGTCAGCTTCACTGTAATTTATCATTTTCAATTGTACATTGTTGGCAAAATAGTTAACAACTTCATCTCCTGCCTTGCCCCTGTTTTTCCTACTGGCATGTCTGAAATCAGCTTGGATTGGTGTTCAGAACTTGGAAAAAGTAACGGGGAACATCTAATGAAGGCCATTGTGTCACTGAATGCTCTGTGCTGTGTGTAGTATGGAGATGGCTATCATCTCTGTTTGTTTCCTGTCAGCCTTGAATGTGCCAGTTCCATATTTAATTAAGTTTTGTAATCAAGTGATTTCTCAAGTTGTACACAGGCTTACACCACTCTGCAGTCTCTTACGACACTTACTAAAAACATACAAAGTAACAAAAAACCCAGGGTTGAAGGATTTTTATTAGACATATTCAGTGGAAAAAGTAGGGAACAGAACTTCTAGAGCAAGGAATGCAGCAAGATTGAAAGAGAAATGTATGTGTATATGCATGGAGCAAACCAAAGCCTTCCTGGGGAATGTGGGCGTCCAGTACTTGCTGCTGTGGGATCTAAACCAGCAGGCACTTACAGCTAAAGAACACAGCTGAGGAAAATAAGATGGGCTGTGTGACTGAGGTACAGTTAGTGCTACAGTGAGCACTGCAATATAACCAAATTACTGTGGTTAGAAGCAACAAAATGTGTAGTGCCAGTTGAAGTGAAAGGACTGTGGTATTTGAGTAAGCCCTTCCCACAGGATCACAGCAGGACTTCCCATCTGGCAGGCTCCTTTTGGAGAAGGTGATCAGTGTGGCAAGGCTTAACATAGCCCAGGGATTCTTACTGGGAGGACAGATACCGTTATCCAGTTACACGGTGACTGGAGTGTGTAGAGAGCACATGTAATTCAATCTACTTCGATTGGAGAAGTCTGAGAATAACTTTGGAAGAGAACCAAATTCAAAAGTTCAAAGCGAAATGTGGTCTCTGTAGTGGGCAACAGAGATGCCTTTGACCTGGTGTATCAGCTGATTTGAAACCAATGGTGCATAAATGCTAATACGTTTAGCAGACTTCTTGCACCGTGGGCCAATTCCTGAAAGGCTGTCAGCCACGTGGAGGGGAAAAAAAAAAAGCATATTTCATTTGCTGGAGGACACTTGGTTTCTGGTGGCTTTGGAGCAAATGCTTTGTGATCAGTGAGGACGATGAGTGGAGCTCGTGTTCACTCCCTAACAGAACAAAACGTTATCATTTGGATGGAGTAGAATCTGAAGCGTCAGCCTGTGCTTTCATATTCCTGTTGCTTTTCGTTTGCAGATTCCTCTTTGTTGAGTGAACGGAAGCGAAGGGACCGAGAAGAGAGGTTGAATATTGTCCTCTGGAGACAACCGCTTGTTACCTTGCAGTATTTTTTCCTGGAAACTCTAATAAACTTGAAGGAATGGACCATAAAGTAAAGATAATTTCTTTAACTTCTTCTAAGCATTCTGGGGAAACTCATGCTATGATTCAGTAGGTCTCTCTGACATCTCACTTTCCCTGGTGATTCACAGCTTTACAGTTCTTTTTCCAGAAAACATATTAATTTTTGTCCCTTTAAGGTGCCCACTGGAACATACCACGCTTCCAGCTGCGTACCCAGACCCTCTGCCTAAATGACATAAGTGTCAATACAGTCAGGTCTCAATGGAAGATAATTGCAAACTTCCTTCCTGAGAGTTGAATGCTTCCATTTGGAAGAATGGGACAGCATTTAGGGATCCTGAAGGCAAGAGATATTGTATTTAAAACCGCAGTGTTAAGCACTGATCTTTTAATGTATGTGTTAGTATCACTTAATGGTCTTTGAGTGACTTAGCTAGGGCAAGGTTCAGGATTACGTGGAATTTGTGTTGATGTTTATGGTGCTGCAAAGAAGACTTTGCTTCTAAGCTATGTGGTCCCTTTTATAGAAGGAAATTACTTATTAAAGCACTTCTCCTAAGCATCGTTTACACCCTGGATGGAATGGGCTTTTACTTTAGTTAGGACTGCTAATTGCATATCTTCTAACATCTCCTGCCAATGCTCCTCTGCAGAGAGCTGAGATTGGTGATAACGGGCTCTGTTCATTGGTTCTGCTGGGCTAGGTTTGAGGTGCTGACACATAAGTTCAGTTGATACAAACTTCTGTTTTCCGTTTTCATCTTCTGCAATGAAAAATAGCATAATTCATGTAGTGTAGTCTTAATCCCCTTTTGCAATCCCCAAGATAATCCAGCCCCCAAAGCCCGGTTATTTTTTACATTGCTTCAACTATCACTGGAAACTGTTTCTTTGAGCCCTGCTTTCCCACATCTTGCCTTAGCTGTTTTGAACAATCTCCAACCATTTCCTTAAACGCAACAGAGAGAACATTTGAGGTGTTATTTTAAGCTATTTCCTGGCTTTCTAGATATTTTATTACAGATAGTGCTTGCATCCTCTGTTGCACAGCACATCTATGTTATGTACCACTACACAGCACAGAACTACGCAACCACAGCTGTGTTGTGTAGCATGACCGTGTCTTTGCAGAAAATAACAGGCTGTATCATCAGCTGTGAAGATGACCTCAAATTGAATCCTCATGGTTTCCTGTGTTCCACTTGAGTAAATTGCTATTTAAATGATGACAATCACTTGAAAATCTAATTCTAAGTGTAGTGATACAAACAGCACGACTGTTTTTAAAATTAAAGGTTAAGAGTATTTTTTTTTCTGCTTGCTTAATATGAAGCCTTTGTGAATGGATTTCTTTATTACACTTCCCATATTTCTGCGTATTTCTGTCTTTTCTTCCATCTAAATAGATAACTTACATTTACAGTTTGCTGTGCCTGTGATTTTATAGCGTTAGATGACAAAATAATGAATATATGTGGCCACACCATTAAGGAATATGTATCAAGGAGGGTTATTAAAACCTTGTAAAATTTGATGCATGCAAAAGTAGCTGGCTGTCCAATTACTTAGCAAAACACTTCTCCCCCTTACCTGCAGTAGCTTGCTGATACTTTGTAGTCAGTTAAAATGTACATATCTCTTGGGACAGCTCAAAGGGTAGTGTTCTCTTGGAAGAGAAGCAGAATGGTGTGCAGATTGTGGCTGTGGCTGTGCCCACCAGCTCATGGTTTGAAATTAGCCCTTCCCTTACCCACCCACATCCCCTCGCCCAGGGCCAGTGCCTGCTTTGTACTTTGCCTGATCACGAATGCTGCTGGTGGCCCTGGGTTTGAACAGCTCTTGTTGAAGCTGAACCTTTGATGTTTAGGTTGTGTTTGCTTTCGGACAACGACTTTGTTTTTCTTTATTTAAAAACGAAGCAGCAAAGTAGAGATTTTCCGTAGGAATAAAGGCTCCCCTGATATTTTTGGGGAGGTTTGTGTTTTTACAATAGCAAACTTTACAGCTGCCATTGTGCCTACTGACTACATCCACACGTTCCCACTCTACGAAGTTAAGTTACTTTTAAACGAATGCTTAATTATGAAAAACCCTAACTGCCATTTGTCTTTTAAGATTGTGGCATCGGCGAAGTATCCTGGTGTCTTTTTTACTGATGCTTGCAGTGCTTACAGCTACGTATTATGTTGAAGGAAGACATCAGCAGGTATGACGTTCTCAAGTGACTAATGCTTGTCCCTGTGCTAAAGTAGATGTACTGGGAATTGAATGGGGGTCTTCATGAGATTGTAACGTGCCTTTTGAACCCCCTCTTTGCTTAAGGTTTTTTGTTGATCGTGTCATGACTCCCCTTGAGTCGAGTGTGGGTGAGTTGCAAATGAAAGCTGGGGGAAGATCAGCTGTATCATTTCATCTATTCTGTTGCATACGTAGGTGTCCCACTTCTCATCTGTTCTTGTCTGAGTAAGCACACCTCCAGTGCTGCAGCACTCCTTCACTTCTGTTGTTAACGAGTTTTTAATAGTGGTGTGAGCTCTTGGGAAAATGTTAAACTGAGTCGTGATAGAACTTCATGGGTTTCCAAGAAGTGTTTCTTCTGCTATGGAAGGGTGTCCTGACCAACTAGGGCAGGTGTAGATCTTGACATAAAATGGCTTCATGGCTCAGATCTCCATCTCTGGTGTATCTTATGCTCCTGTTGTCTCAAAATGGCTGTTTTAAAAACTTAGTTGTCTGGGGTTATGTGACAATTAATGCTTTTGTATCGCTTGAAGAAGTGTGAGCACTTGCCCTAAGCATAAGGAGAAGGCGTTGTCTGCACCTTTCCCATCTCCATTTCTCCTGGTGTTTCAGATTTTCCCTGGAGGCAGTCCTTGTTAACCCAGCAGGGCATTTCCTTGTGTAACTGGATCATCTTAGCACTGTTACTCTGAACATCAGCAGGTTCCCAAACTCGGGGAGCTTGTTTAGATTCACGCTGCTGTGGTGGTGCTCTAACTGGTGGACACACAGATCTGGAGCAGGAGTCCTGGCTTCCCGGAACGGGTCTCGTAGTGCAGTGAAATAATGCTTCAGCTCATAGCATCCTCACTCACTCAATCCCCAGCCCAAGCCCTAAGCAGTGACCATTTCTTGTTCCTGATGCCCAAACGCCTTCTTCATTAAAAACAGTCTTGCTTTGGTGCCGTTATCAGCGTGAAGACCAGAGCTGGACGCTCTCACCATCTGCCACTAGATGGCTCTTACAAGCTGGTGTTGAGGTGTTTGGCCCTGGGGTTGCTGCTGGCCGAGTGCTGCGCAGGGCTTGGCAGAGCAGTGCCTCCCCAGAGCTCTGCAGGAGGCTGCTGGGAGAAACCTGCACCTGTGGGGCCAGCAAGGCTGGTGCAGCCTGCAGTGTCCTCAGTTTTTCATCCATCTCCTTGAAAACTTGCTGATTAGAAGGCCTGTCGGCTTTTCTTTACAAAGTGTGTTGTTTTCTGTACAAGTCTCTCCTGCAATCGTAGTAAGTTGCAAATAAGGAGAACCTGGGATTCTGGTTCAGTTGTTGTAATGCAGACAACCACCTGCGTTAGCTTGTAGCTAATTGTTTTTTCTCTCTTTTGTGATTCTTCTTTCAGTATGTGCGGTACATGGAGAAGAAGTTCTTCTGGTGTGCCTATTGGGTAGGACTGGGCATCCTGTCCTCTGTCGGACTTGGAACAGGTCTTCACACCTTTCTGCTCTATTTGGTAAGCATATTTCTGTCCCATGTTTTATCTGAATCGTGTATTTTAATGGTTGCATGGTTTTAAGATCTTGTGAATAAAGGACCTTCCTTAAATCCAAAATGTAAAGCACTTCTGAAGGGAAAGGAATACTTACTGTAATGCTGCAATGCACTAGTGAGTACTAACCTTGCTCTATGTGCATGCTGTTAACCCTCACTGCGAAACAGAGTCAAAATCAGCAATGCTCTATGCTGTAATTTACTGCAGTAAATAAAACATGTAGTGTGTGCAGCTCAAATGTTTCCATTAACATATTTTCAGCAAGCTCTTCGTACCTTAAAATGATCACTTTTCTACCAGAGAGCATAGGAATTGGCAGCTGCTTGGAAGTTCAGTCTGTATTTGTTTTGCTGTGAAAATAATGGCAAGAAAAATGTTTGTCTACAAGGAGAAAATACCCCGTGTTGTTCTGAAAGTGTGTCTGATGTTGTTTATCTCAGCTCAGCTAGGAAAGTTGGGGAAATGTTTGGCTGTGTTTTGCTTTTGGCCATTGGATTAGTTCCTTGTTTATGAAACCACTGTCCTGGATTTAAGAGAGGGATTCGTGGCCACAAAATAATTAAAACCAGTTTATGCAACAAATGTCATCGTGTATTTGGGACAATTACAGATGTTTACTTTCAGAACTGCTTTAATCATTAACAATAACACAGAAAGCACTGCGGGAAACAAGGAGCTCGTGTTTTTCCACGCAGCGAAGCAATGCCTGTTAAATCCAATGGCATCTGCCTTGGCTGTGCTGGCAGCGGTGTCAGCCTGTTCGTGTGGCTTCTCTCCTAAAGGCTGGAGCCTGAAAGTGCAGGAGAAAGGAAGCTGCTGCTAAACAGAAACAAATCGATGCACACGCAGCCTTTTAGGCAAGGTTTCTTCTGACCAAAGGGATCGTGTGTCTGGGCATCCTCCTGGGAGCTGTTTGGAGAGCTTATCGTCACCGTTCCTGGTCTCAGTTTTTACACACGTGGTGTCAGAAATGTAGCAATTAACAAACGTTTTCCGTCGTTTGCAAACTGCATTTGAAACTGGATGCTGTTTTGTTGTACGCTGATCTGAAGCAGAATAGGGAGGGCTCTCATTTTGTGCTGTGGGTCACTCCGACATCGCTGTCCTGTGAGGTTGTCTTTGTAAGCCAGAGCTTTTTATTTTATTTTATTCTGAAAGAAGCTGGAATGGACTGACCTTTCTTCTACTCTGTTTTTGAAAATCCAGATGTTTCCTTAGTTCTAAGTTACGTTCATTCAGTGTCATTGCATATCACTTGAGTTTTCCTGCGGGGTTTGTGAACGTAGTGGCAGTGTTGGGCCACGACCTGCTCTGACACTTAAGTCATGTATATACGCGATGTTATTTCTCTGTTGGCTTAATTAGCGATTAGCAAGGGCTGTAAGTTCAGAACAAATGCACTCCTGGGGGACTGAATGCATGCCTGGATGCAGAAGGGTCTGTAATGTGGTGGAATGCGTGTGGCTGCGTGCCACTAGATGGCAGTGGCAGTGTAGGAACACAGGCTGCTTGCCCGAACTGCGCGTTGCCATTTTAAATACCAGACCTGCTAATATTCTTGTCGATGCAGCTACATCAGCAACACACATATGTAATGCACTCTCTGTATAGTATAACCCAGTCCTCGATATCCACTGAGCTTGAGCTGAAGGGTGAACAGGGAACAGGGATGTAAGGCAGTTGCTGTCACTTTTAAGGGTAAATAATTTCAGACTTCTGGATTTAACCACCTGCGAACAAAGCAGTTAGGAGCTGCAGCTTTCAAAAGGAGCTTTAAAATAATTTACTGTTCTAATTGTGCAGCAGCCTCCTCTAAAAGTAGAAGTCTAACAGTTGTGGCGAAGTTGCTGTATTAACTTTCATATTATCCACTTTCCATGTTCCATATACTTTAATTACGTTTCTTGATTATGGTAAAACTCATTCTTCCATTGATTCAAAGAAATTGAAAGTTTAAAAAAAAAAAAAATCCTCCTGTTCTAATGCCTGGATTTGCAAGCAGCAGAGAACAGACTCTGTAAGTGTTTTAAAATTGCTCGTAATTAATTGCTCATTTAAAATCTGTATGTAGGGTGAGATTGTTGGGAATGCAATTACATGCCTGGAGAACAATGCTCTCGGGCCCACCCATGAGCTGCTGGGCTCTTGTTGGTGCTTGCAGCATTGTCTCAGCCACCGAGGGCCGAGGGGTAGGAATTGCTGGCATGTAGGCACCTGTTGGTGCAATGTGCTGAGCTGCTTCAGCTGTGACACAGGTGCATCTCCTGTAAACACAGCCCTCTGCGTGTAGGGCAGCCGTGAGCTGGGCGCTTCGCTCGCAGAACTAGTTGTGCAATAGATGCAGCATGTGAGTGACTCTGATGTTTTGCTTTCCTGGCCCGGTGTGCTGTTTTTCCAGTGTCGAGAGCTATCATTTGTCTGGATTCTACAGAGCATCTACGCCAGGCGCTTTGTTGCAGGAGAGATCCTGGGGCGAGGGTTTGGAAACAAGCAGGTTGGCTGAAAGCGGAGCTTACAGCCCCAAGCAGCCTCTGTCTGGGGGCACGGCGCTGCCCCTGCTTACTGTCAGCTCACATCTGCTTCCAATTTTGTTGGTCACCAGAACGCTCTTGCCAAATGCATCTTGGTCTGGGAGGGAAAGGTGGATTTTGTCGGTTTGATCGCAGGCTTTTTATTGCTGTTCCTGCGATTCGAGGACTTATTACGTATAATGAAGGATTTAAAGATGATCTGCTGCGTTGGTTCCCAGTTCAGGGCCGTCCTCTTGGACGTAGCCAGCAGCAAGTGTAAAACTTGACATGGCTTTTTGGGAAAGGATCCTCTGGCTGCAGCTGGCACCGAGTACGGGGCTGGCACAGAGCAGCTCTTCAGCGCAGCGGTGTGGAAGCCGGCCTCTCTTCCAAGAATCCTCTTTATTCTGACACTTTCCGAACAAGTCTGCTGGTTTTTTTCCCCCAAAGCCCATTAAAATTGTTTCAGGATTCTTTAAAAACAAGACTTTAAAAATAGTAATCACGATGTGGTACTGTAGGAAATAAAGCTGTTAGGATTAGTGGCTCCAAGGACCGGTTTTAGCAGCATACGGGGCTGTTGTTCTTGGGGCAGAGTTCAGTCTCAATGTGTTTGCTCTTACGTTGCTGCTATATTAAAAGACAAACGGCATGAATTGCCTAATTGCTGGAAGATGACTTCTCAGGAATTGCTCGTGCTTGTGGAGTGAAGGAGCAGGCGGTGCTAGGTGGGGTGCTGGGCTGGAGCTGCCCACTGCCATCTTCGTGCTGCTGCCTGACTTGGTTTCGATTCAGCTCTGGCAATGGATTGCAAAAGATGTGATTGAGGGAGAGGGAATCAGCTTAAAATTCATGCCCACCAGAAAGCCTCGTGCGAGAGCCAGCTGATAAATGTCCCTTCTGTATATGTGCTCTGCTACAGTCTGTAGTGGTGGGGGATGAATGGGAGCGAATTCCTCGCAGGTCAGAAGTGCAGCGCGAGTTCTGGCTGTCTGCAGTTGTTTGTGTTTTTGTTTTTTTTAAATCCCCATCTCTGCTCGCTTGCTGATAGAGCCAAGTGGAGCAACTGCCGGAGAGCTCTGCTCGGTGGCCGGGCTGCAGAGCAGCACAAACAGGAAATGTGAGGTACAATAGGAATGCTTTGTGCACGGAGGTCAGAAAAGAGTTTGGGATTTTTTCAGATCCGTGCTGCGTGGGTTTGTCACCTAATTCTTCCTCGGGCGTTCTGCAGCAGAGAGAAGGAGCGTGGCAGTAATTTCAGGCCTTGAAAAAAGACCGAAAACTGCCTTTAAAGAGAAGCACATTGCAAAGACAGTGCCTTCATTGACAGGGCTGACTTTGGGGAGCCCGCTGGGCTTTATCTGGGCTGGAGGGTTCAACATCTTGCTTTTGTTCTGAATTGGTTCCAGAGCTTGGCCGTGGAGAGAGGTCGCATTTTGGCCTCCGGAGAGCGCGGCGGCTCACAGCCAGAGGGAGTCACGTTCTGGCCCTGTCCGAAATGAGCTGGGCTTAGCATGGGAGCACTGAAAATCCAGACACGCCGTGCAATCATGAGCTTGTTAACTTTTCCCCCAAAAAACCCAAAGCGTTGTTGGCGTGAATCATTATAAAATGAATACCCCCACACCCCTTTTTCCTGCCAGGACTTCCGAACTCTTTTTGGAATCACATTTCTTTTGGTGATCCAGGCCCAGGAGCCAAGCTCGTGAGGAGAACTGTGATAAAATCACAGAAGTGGTTCTCCAAAGAAAAGCTTACACAACAGGGCTTACTCCAGTACTGTGAAGTACACGTTACAATTTGGAAATGCACAGAATATATTCTCATTCTTTCCCCCATTGATTTGTGACTTTAATACAGCGGTATTTTCTTAGTGATTGTCCACTTCAAAAGAAAATTGCTCTTTTTTTTTCAGGGGGGATCATTCAAAATGATCGTGAATAACTCAGAAGTGATATGTTCTGTGTGTATAGGAAAAAAGCCAGAAGGAGAAGCTGAGCTGCCCAGCCAGGTGGGGGACACAGCCACGCTCCCCCCCCAGCACTGAGTTATTGTTAAGTGTTCATATCCAGTCCTTGCAGCTCTTCAATTCTCATTAATTGGCAAGCCTAAAACAAAGGGAATAAAACCTGGTTTAGTCTAATATCTGTGATCAGGTTACTGCTATTGAGCGAAGGCACTTAAAGAAAAATACACGGTGGTGCAGAAGACAGAAATCAATTGTAAAGCAAGTTGAAATGGAGCCTGTTTGTGTAAGGCTGGTATGCAGCAAACTCTTTCATTTGTTTCCTCCATGCCTTTAAACCTACTTCCTCCAGCTGTCCTGCACTCTGCACAATGGAACATCCTGGAATACTCGAATCAACACAATTTACAAAATCACTTTTTTGCTTACCGTCTCGTGTTGGGAACTGCTGCCTGCAGTTCACACGGGCTCTGTTCTGCTTGAAACTGCAGCATCTGTATTCGTGATGTGCTGATGAACCGGGAGAGCCCGATGGGTTGAAGGGAGTGCCTGCTGCCAGATGAGCTGAGTAACCTGGGTGCCTTCCTTGCATTTAAAACTTCAGAGCTTAAACATGGTATTTAGAAGGGAAAAATGTTCATTTAGAGTCTGAGTGATGTGAGCATGCCCACTGTTGTTTTATATGTTGAAATATCACTTGATACAGCCAGCACCTCTGTTCATGTTCTTCTGGATTATGCTGTGGAGGTAACAACTATTGCAGCCCAAAATGAGAGGCCGTGACCCCCACCCCCACTCCATCCTGGTGCCTTAACGCCGGGGGAAGCTGCTCTTCCTGCTGTGAGGGTGGCAAAGCCTGGCAGAGGGCTGGGGAATGGCTGGAAGCAGTGACCTCCCTCCTGCCCCACTGCGAGCTGCTGGGCCGCCCGAGTCAGCGCCCGAAGCGGGGTGACTGCCAGTACCATACGTGGCCTCCAGTGCTGCTGGAAGCGCTGCGTGTCGGGAACTGGACAGTTTATCTCAAGCTAGAACCGTGGTAGTAAATGGGAAGCGCCTCCGGCTGTGCGAGGTTAGCTCCCTTACTTTGACTTTTCAGAAGTCTGCAACATTTTGATGTCATATTAATGTTTAATCCATATTGAGCCTCTTGGGCAGTTGTAGGGGCTTGAGCTTGCCCTGAGCTGCAGGGTCGGTAAGGCGGTCAGTGCGCCGTTCTCTTCCTTTCAGAGGTTGGTGGACTTTACCTTTCAGATGCTGACACTTGGTTTTCATTATCTGCTCTTGATTTCCTTGTGGCTGACCCTGGCTGATGGCTGCTGGGAGGTCACGTCACGCTTTCTCCTCACTTGGTCTCGCGCAGCCTCTGCTCTGTTGGTTGTTTTTTTTTTTCCAAATGAGCAGCCTGAACTTTGTACTTTTCTCATCTTTGCTTCCTTGAGCAGACTGGAAATAATGATAACCGTGCAAGGCAATCTCTAATTGGAGGCATTAAAGGCAATCATCACTGCTAGTGTCAATTTGAGTAGATGCTGTGATTTATTCCGTAGTAATAATAAGTGGCTGACTAAGAAAGGGCGAGGAAAAAATGCTGACAGATTATTTTTGTCTTCTGTCAGCACCAGAGTATGAACTTGGATTCTTCCAGTTGTGCCTTTTCCTGACATGGGTCTGTGTGACTGCTCCTATAGAAAGCAGCATGGGCATGGCTTTACAAAACGTCTGCTTTTCTTGTTACTCCTCAAAGTAGCAACATGGCCCCAGTCTGCATTCCGTGGGACCACGTGCCTGCTCCCTTGGTGGTTCTTGTTCAGTCATATTCAGAGCTTGTGGCTCATCGTTTGGAATTTCCATCAGCTCTGCGCCGTGGGGCAAAGCTTGACTGAAGGGGGAATGGAAACTTGCTAACAGACATGTGATTGTAAAATTAATACATTGCTTGAGATGCCGTGTTGGTGTGCTAGAGCTAGCCCTGGCCGCCCGATGGATGCTTGTGTCACCGGAGGATGCTGTAGGTATGGGATCCTTCTTCATTCTGAGACCCCTTTTTACATCCTGTACTGCATACCTGACAGCACATTAAATCACAAGACATTTTAATCTCGTCACACAGACGGACAGCATATTTACTGACCACCTCCAGACCCAGCTTTCCTCTTGTAATCACAGAGCCGTTTTCTTTGTGGGCAGCTGTCAGCTGCTCCTGGAGATAAAAAGATGCTGTAAGATGGTGTTACTTTCTGGAGAGGTGTAGTGACTTCATGGATAAGTATGAGATGAGTCGCAGCTTGGGGCAATGCTTGCAGGATGTTTCCCATGAGAAGCAAGCTTTTGCTTTTCTAATTTATCTTAATCAAATATAGAATGACATGTTTCCCCCCGTGTGGAAAGGCTGAGTCTCGAGGCCGGTATGAGAAGCTCTGTATCCATGGAGGAAAACAGATTTTTAGTGCATTAAGTTCAGCAGCGAGTTCAGGGTAATATTTTTCTTGCTGGCAGACGTATCGCTTTTCTTTGTGAAATACTTCTGAATTAGAATGAGTCTAAAATTATGTCTTCTCCAAAAACAAAAGGTTTAAATTAGATGCCGTTGTTCTCGTGCTTGCAGCACTTGAGCAGGATGGCTGTTCTGTGCGGGGGCACGGGAGAGGAGCGCCTTCAATATGCAGTTGTTTGCAGCTATGGCTTTGTTCACAGTCTGGATGCACAGGGTGATTAATAACATGAAAATGTGATTCACTCTTGATTGGATATGCAGTCATTTTTCTTCATGGTGAAGACTTTTCTGTTGCAAATAAAATGAACATCAGTGTGCTTTTAAAGATCTGGATTTTGCCTTGCAGAGGTGAATTTCCAAGCGTGATTTATAGATTTAAAAAAAAAAATGGCTGTGCTTTCTGGACATTTCATAACACATTTGAAATAACTTGTTTCTAAGGATTAGCAGTGTCTATTCTAACTCAAGTGACTTCAGTCACTAAACTTACGAATTCTCTGCAGGCCTGCGAGTTCAGGAGTTCGAGGTTGCCTTCTATAAGAGTTGTGCAAATAGGGATTTCCAACCCCCCCCCCAAGATTACTGTTACTAAAACATAGATTTATGTTGAGTTGCTCTTAGTGACCAGCTCTTGTCCTGTTTGATTTTAAATGGCACAGATATTTCTAACAAATCGCATTCCAGCCTGACCACAGGCTCCTGCTGGTCGTCAGTAGTGGCAAGCGAATGCTTCTAGCCCGAGTCAGCAGAACGTTTCTCAATTTCTCCTGTGTTGGCCCTTGTGAGTGCCTCCTGCAATTAGAAAAAAAAAAATCATTGGAAGAGGGTGAGGAAGACAGTTGTGTTCAGGATCTTACATGCCTTGAATTTCTGCGACTGTTCCTGGTTTGGCAAGCGGCGCGTCTACTGAGTCGGCTGGTTTTAGTGTTTGTTGTCTGGTATGAGGGTTCAAAGTAGTTTTATGGAGCTATTTTTAAAGGTAGAGTTGGAGTCACAAAGGAGATGTCTTAGAGGTTTTCCTAAAGCATTGAAAGAGGTAAAACCTCGGAGTATGGGCGGATGGGGAGAAGGTGGGAAGGTATTGCTTGGACAGGGTTAGAAAATGGTGTGAAAATGAGTCCTGCTGGCTCGAAGGAGCACACAGTGTACATTGCCTGGGATTTCCCAAAAGTGGCACCTGAAGTTGGTTCCCCATCCTGTTAAAGCAGAGTTAAATCAACCCCACTGCTGCCCACAAAGCAAAGCGGTGCCTCTTCTGAAACACGCACACCCTCCCTGCAGCCACGGCCCCGTTCAGCCAGCCATTGTTTTGTGAGGTGCTTGGTAACCAGGCTCTGTGGAAGTGTCGTGCTCTGTGTGAGCTCCCGGAGCAGCACTCAAACAAAAGCAGATGTGGGGGGTGCTGCGAGCGGCTGCCAAGCGGTGAGCTGCTGGCCCTTGGGCTAGCAGGACAGCTGGGCTGCGCTGCGAGGACGTGGGGTTGTTCTGCTCTCCTTTGCCTCTCTCTGAATTCTAACACCCCGCACTTCGTCGCTCTTAATGAACTGTTTATGCTTTATTTCTTATTCCAGTTAAAATGTGGCTTCTGTGGGTTCCATAACTCCAACTTCTTTCCATTATAGAATTGTTTACATTGCAGTGGAAGAATTATGTTCAGTTGGCGTAGTCTTCATGTGGCTCATTGGCCATTTACAGCAGCTTTGCAAATGCCCTTTTTTTTTTTTTTTCCACTGGCTGCCACTGGTAAAATGTTTCCTTTTGCAGACATCTGTTGGTTGAGTTCTTAACATGGGGTGATGCTTTGGGACTGTTGGGCCGTTCCAAGGGTGGCAACCCCATTGGGAGAAGCAGCTCGTGGCAAGGAGCTCCTGCAGAAGGCATTTTGTCTTTGCATTCTCTTGGGAGCGCGGAGCCTTCTTCACGCTACAGCGTGCAGTTTGAGAAGAAATGCTGGCGATGCTGTCAGTGAAAGCTTGCAAAGAGGGTGGGGAAGCTTCGTTACAGCAGAGATTATATTTTACTACTATAAAACCGAAAGTAACAGGCTGCCGTCACAGCTGGCTGTAGCTGTACCGGAGTGTGGTTGACCTGCCAAATTTTGTGGAACCGAAAATCGTACTTCTTGAATCACACACCGTATCACCCTGCCTCGGCAGCAAGCTGAGCCTTACTCTCAAGGGAACATAGGAAATGGTCATTTAAACTCAAGTGCATGGGGATTTCCGCCATGCAAATTTCACGTTCAAGAGACTTCTACTGCAAACTTCTGCAGGCGAAAACCATGAGTTGAGGAGGATGGCTCGAGAGGCCTTGCTGTGTCCCAGGTCAGCTGTCAGACTGGGGAGGGGATGCAGCTAAATTCTGTAAGCTCCAGAACACGGTGGAGAAGAGTTACCAGGTTTGCCATGAATGTAATTAGTGATTCGAGGAGAGTTTCAATCTGTCTTTGCCCCTGTCCTCCATGAGTAAAACAGAAATGCATTATTTGTTTAAGTCTGAAACTGCTGGGACAGGGGGGGTCTTGCAGCCATTAGCAAAAAAGAGTCCACTGCCAGTGTGGCTTCTCACAGTGTCTCTAGTACATGTTAAGTACTAGTAAGTAGTAGTTAGTACTAGTTAAGTACTAGTCTCACAGTGTCTCCAGTACATGTTACAAGTCACTTGTTCATTCTTCCCTCCATATCAAAATCACACCTTGTCTATCAGGCTCTGGATCTCTTCTTTCTTATTTACTTCAGGGAACTTCAAAATCTGTCTCTCCTTGCCATGAGATAAGTTGCAGTGTGGGTGTAGCTGTGTAGGTGCTCTGTTCTCTTCAGTGAGGCCTGAAATGTTGACATGAGTGAACCCAACTAAAATCTTCTCCCGGATAAGTCTAGGAAAGGCACTGAGGCCTCACCTTTTGTGTGGGGCACAGAGCTGTAGAATCTCACCCTTTCATGTGCAAATGAAGCCTGTAGGATCCTCGGGATATATCTCAGGCTCCTGCATTTCAAAGTGAGCTTTGGGAGCCTTATAAGGGGAAATGGCAGTGTTGGCTCTATCATACTTTCTCTTTCTTTCATTATTTTGTAATAAATCTGGCTTTGGGAGATATCAGGCTCCCTTATTGGTCTAATAAAACTCATTTAAAGGATTTCTCTTCTACAACACCTAATGCTGGGGTCGGAGTACTAAATGTAGTCATTGGACTGCCTCGTGATTTCTTTCGTATTAAAACAACAGCAGTTCTTTTAGGTTGAAGCAGTTTAATTCTTGAATCAACTTTGATGCTTGTTTTTGGTGGTTTGCCCCAAAAATCGTTTAATGTAAGATGAAGAGCGGGAGTAATCCATCTATATGGCATTTAAATAACACCACAGTTTTGATTTATATTTCAGACTCTTTTTTAGCAAACAGCAGTGAGGTCACTTTCTGGTACACACAGAAAAACAGGCACGAGTTAAAGGAATGGATTTTTGGAGAAAGATCTAAAAGTTGCAAAGCTCCAATGGAAGATGTGATAAGGTCCGGTCATTCACAAAAAAAAATTAATATGGAATTTAAATGTTTTCATCCTCTAAAAACAACAGTAGGGAAAACACCTGCTCCAGTGAAGCTGCTGGCCATAAATATCTGAATGAGGCCATTTAAAAGCTCTGAAAATTTTCCTGTTTTAAGAAGTAGGGATTCTTACTTTTCCTTGGCAGCACCATCGTACTGTACAATGCCATGGCAGAAACTAAAAGACTCAATAGTGTTTTTATTTGATGACAAGGAAGAATTTTTTTATAAGAGTATTAATAGCTAGCATGTCACTTCAGATGGTCTTATGCTATTTAACATCATTAATGGCCAAAGTGAGAAACGGTAAGTTTTGGCCTACGCTCTTTGCATCAGGGACAAATGGGATAGATGTGGGCTTTGGATTTTAATTTTTATTACAACTCACATGAAGTACATTTGAAATTTCTTGTGTTTTTCCAGGGTCCACACATAGCATCAGTTACTCTTGCTGCCTATGAATGTAACTCCGTTAATTTTCCCGAGCCTCCTTACCCGGATCAAATCGTCTGCCCAGATGAGGAGGTGAGCGACGGATCCATCTCTCTGTGGGCGATCATCTCAAAAGTCAGGCTGGAGGCCTGCATGTGGGTAAGGCTTGCTTCGTAAAACCGGAGCCACTTCAATCTGCACACCTCATTTCTCTGTTCTGCAGCGCTCAAGAATTGCTTACCTGAGCCAAGTGACGATGGCTTAATGCTGCTAGCAGTGGCATTTATGTCTGTGGTACAAAGAGCTGCTTTCCTGATCAACCTTCTCTGCCCTGGCCACGTAGTATTGATCCCCTATAGTATTAATCTCATTTTTTTTTAAAGTAATAGGTTCTTAAAAGACTGACTGATACGAACTGCAGCGTTACACTGCATGCAGTGAAGCAATAAAGTTCAAAAAACTTGGATTTATAACTCGAGGGAAGTTGCAGATACTCATATAAAGGATCTGGGCCCTGATAGCATAGCTGAGATGTTTCTTCTGGGTCCCATCAGTAAATCAGATTAAATGCAGTGCTGTGTTACATGCTCTTGTACATTATTTCCATTTCACTGCCTGTTTCCATCAGAGCAAACTTCACTTGAAACAGGAAAAGCAGGTTGGCTTCTAAATGAATCAGGAAATGCTGTCGTTGGAACTTCCTTTCTGTTTCTTTTATTCCTCCTGCAGTTTTTAGACAGTTTGCTTTTTGGATGACTTTGATCAGTCAAGGCGTCTGTTTCATTCTGGATAGGTGGCTTCGAATTGCAGTTTTCACAGACGCATCTGCTGAGAACTGTATGCCAGATTCCCTTTATTTTTACTGCTGGATTCCTGTTCTGACTGACAGTTTAATCGTGAAATTCATGGCTGTCACATTCAAATGTGCAGAAGGGAAATCCTGAAGTTAGATAGCACCTGGTGTCTGCCCCATTTTGTGTTCCCAGATACCTCCTCGTGGTACGAAAAAGTATTTTGAGGTGACTTTGGTCACTACAGCTTTTAAAATGATCAGCAGCTGCACTAGCTACAAAGATGGGGTTTATGCTGTGCGCATCACGGACTCAAGTCATGTCAGGCAAAGTAACGTACAGTTCGCAGTGTTCATGTAGAATAATGTACAAAGTCCATTGTGATTTTAACAGTGGAAAAAAGTGGACTTGGAGCCCTCTGGAGAAGCAAAGTATATCTTAATTTTCAGTCTTTGTAATGAGAGGACAGATTTCCCTGAATGCTTGATGAGTGGGTGGAGATACAAGTACTTACAAGACCATAAATATAAGCTTTTTTTTCCTCCCTTTTTTATTTTGCTGCTGCTGTCCTGTTTGAGTTTGTTTAACGAGGACAAAAATGGCATTTACAATCACGTTTCTAGGGTTGCAAAATACAAACGCAGCTAAGGGTAAACACGCGTTGCTTAATCTTCAGCATCTCAAATAATTGAACAATGAGAATGAAGCTCACAAATGAATTAATAGCGCTGCATGCATTGAAAGGATGCCCTCCCTTCTGAGGAGGGAGGACAAATGGCACCTCCTGTCTTTCATGAGAGTGGCATTTCTTGGTCCAGGCTGGGGAAGGAGAAGGGCATTGGAGCAAGCCACCCCCCCACACACACTTTCCTTCTCACCTTGCAGTTCCCTGACTGCCACCTTTGCACTGAACTCTGTCTCCACTCACTTTTCCCTCGGGAGCATCCCCCGTCTCTCGGTGGTGTCTAGTGTAATGTTATGCTTTCTTGGAATGTTTCATGAGTACATAAACATCGCTTGCTAATTTCCTGTAAGCCAGATCGCGTTGGGAACTGCTGCTGCTTCTTCCAGTGCGTTTCTTTTGTCCTAATTCCAGTTTTGTGGAAGCTGTTGAAGAAACTTACCCGGGGTTCTGTCATATCTAAACCAAATTCCACTGAACTGGAAAGTATCAGTGGCCCCCAGAAAACAAAGCAAGATGAGTTTTTACAACTCAGAACCTTACTAAAAATTCTCTATTTGAGTTAGTTTTCAGCTTTGGAAGTGAGACGGGGAACAGTCCGTGTAATTTCTCATCTGAATTTTGGTGATTGAACTCAAAATCCATTTTTTTTTTTTTAATGGAACCGGGAGCTTCTAACTGGATGTAAAATCTGCGTGTCATGAGAAACACTGCATAAATGCAAAAGCAAAGCAACGACTGGATGCGTGCAGATGCGCTCCTTGCGCAGCACGTGGAGCCCCATGGGGATGAGGTGCAAGAGCACTGCCAGCCTCTTTCCTTCAGACTTGTAAAGTGAAACGCTGTCGAAAGGCTGCAGAGCGAGAGCTGGCTGATCTCCCCGATTGTTTGGGAGGAGACAGGAGGGTGGTAGGAATATAAGTTTTCATGTAAAATGTTGAAAGCAGGACGGTCCCACAGGAGCACTCTGCAGAGCTCTGCCTGTAAAGCTGCCCAGGCTGAGCATCCTGCAAGGCCTGAGTGTGGGGACTGCTCTGCACGAGGCATTGGGTTCAGATCACAAAAACATCAGCATCTGTTCCAGCCAACTTCAACCAAGCACAGCTTTTTCCAGAGATTAAAATCATTACTGGTCCCCTGCACGTCAGTGATACTCATTTCTGTTGATAATGAATGCTGCTGGAATTAAATACCACTGTATCTAAGGAATTATTAGGTGAAATGGAAATGATGGTTTTAAAAATCACTATAAAAATTGGCTCCACCAGTCCTGGCCTGCAGAAAGGCTCCCAGAAACGATCTGCTAGGTGTATGCCAGTTTTCACAGCCTGCTATCCCACGGGGATGAGGAATCCAATAGTGCCCCACGTTTTTTAATGTGTTGCAGCCTTTTATTTTTTTTATTTTTTATTTTTTTTTTTACAAGGAAGGAGGGGAAAGAATAAAAAGTTAAATTGCTGGGGATTAGCAGAACAGGCAGCCTGTGTCCTGACCGGGATTCAATCAGTTTAAACGACTCTTTCTAGTGGAGTCATTTCCCCGTTTCCTTTTCTGAATATACCTGTGTAAAAGGATTTTGCTCAGCGTTTATTTGCTCTTCCAATTTGTTGTTAGCAGAACTTGCATTCAGTGTTAAATGGCGAAAATAGAGAGCTAATGTTGCAGAGAGCAGTTAAATAGTTACTGGGTTGTGTCCTTAATTGCTTGCTTTATTTTTTTTTTCCTTAAACGCACTTAGGGAACCTATCTTGGGTAGATGTGAAATCATATGATATTGTTGCAACTCTGAGTTGTTTTGTAATGAGCATGTGACTTATCCACTTTAATGAAAGTTCACGTCCAGTACACGCATGCAAACCTCTTCCTCAGCTTCCAGAACGAAGCCAAGGCGAATTGGCAGAGCCTGGAGGAGCAATGTGACTTTTTGTTCTTGCATCACCCTGAGAACATAACCTCAAGTGAATTTTTCTGAACCGTTGTTGCTACTGTGTGCAGGCTGATCTCCCCCCGCCCCGTGCCAGCAGCAGGCAGATTAATGAAGTTCAGCTTGCTGCGCTCGTTGGAGTTTTTCTGCCCTGGTAAACGTGTGATGCTGTGCGATTTGTGCACTCCAAGTGAGACCTTAACGGCTGGGGGAACTGCAGAGAACGGCGATATCCGAAGCCACAAACCTGTTGGTTTGGAGTACCCACGGCAGCTGGAATTCTCCTCGCATGCAGCTGCATATAGAGCGGGAACAAAGGAAATTGAAAGGCTTTTACACAGCTTCAAAAGGATAGAAAAGCATTTGTTGCTCACTCCTGACCCAAAGAAAGAAAAGCCATCTGTGTGCAGCTCAGTTTTAGCACTTTTCCAGTGTGCTGCCCAACTATTGTGTGTTACCTGTCCTATATTTAAACTATCCTGAGTTTGATCCAAGTTCCTGTTTCATTAGCCTCTGTTTATCCATATGTTCAGTCTCCGTCGTCTCTCTTTTCTATTCTTTTTCTTTGGTTAAGCTAAAGTTGTATTTGCCCACAAGACTGAAATGAGTCATTTGATGTCCTGAGAAAACAAATATAATTTTCCTGTGGTGAGAAGGGAACCGTGCTTTCATCTCTGGTTCTCCTGGCTTTCTGTATTCCATCTTAAGGAGAGAGAAGTCTCCAAATCGAGCTTTGCTTAACCTTATTTTCCTTGCTCGTAGCTGTAGTAAAACTTGACCCTGTTTTCTAATAAACACTTGCACGAGGTCTCATGACTTTGTGAACCGTAAGTAAACTGCATGACAGCACAGGGGAGGAGTTCCCAGATCGTTTTGCAGGCGCTGTCACATGCTGGCAAGTGTGTCTGGCTCCGTGCAGGGGGTGAGATGGCTCGGGCTGGGCCGGCCTGCAGGATGGGGATGGGAATGAGGAAGAACAGGGTCTCAAAGCAATGGTTTTATATTTGATGTCAGGAAAAAGTTGTCCTGGTGGTGGATGAAAGCAAGCTCCTCGAAGCTTCCCACAGCTCTGCAGTTATAACATGGCACACATCTCTGGCTTCTAACCTTTTGAAATGTCTGTGCATATCACGTTTCTCATTTGAGAACAAACAGATAAATCTGGATTATTCTTTTCCCAGGGTGCTGGCACAGCCATTGGAGAGCTGCCTCCGTATTTTATGGCGAGGGCGGCCCGACTCTCTGGTGCTGAACCTGATGATGAAGAGTACCAGGAATTTGAGGAGATGCTGGAACATGCAGAGACTGCACAAGTAAGAACAGTGGAAAACAACAGAATTAATAAAACACAGAACAACTAGATGGAGTAAATAACCACTGCAATGAAATGGGAATAGGCCAAAGATCAGTTGGTGCAAGTACACAAGGGACTTCCCAGGGGTGGAGGGAGATTCTCCATGGGGTAGAGATACCTCTGGGTGCTGGAGATTGAGAATCGAGCTTGTTGAAGCACGTACAGCAGTGCAGCCAAAGCGTTTGCTACAAATACTGCATTTATTTACAGTTCCAAAGACAGCACAGTGAAGGTAGGGAGAAAGCTTGCTAACAGGTTGGTGACAGAGGAGGGGCTGTAACAACTGTGGTTATGGAAAAGCTGCCTTTAAAACCTCCCTGGGCCAGGTGATTGTCAGTCAGCTTATCCTTCCTCCCATGACCTTGGCCACTGGCAGTCTCGTCAGCCAGAGGAAACATATTTTTCCTGATGTGAAAATGCAGTGAAACTGCCCTGAATCCCTTTATGTCGTTGCTCTTGTGATTTGTTCTCTACACAGATGAAATACCGTTTGTGTGATAACACAGTTTGCAGCTGATGCTGTACATCAGTCAGATGTTACAGTTTTGCATTCAGGACAGGAGTTTGCATCTTCTTCAGAAGCCATCCATAGCGTCTTAAAAGAAATTGAACATTTTTTTCCCCAAACTTCTGCTCGCTGAATTTCTCTTCTGTATTTTTCCTTCTCATCCTGTGGTTTTGTCTACCAAAACCAGTAGGTAGAAAAGGTCATCAGACTGCCTTTGTAGGAACAGCAGATGCTGTTACAGCGCGCTGCTGTCTTTTTACTGTTCACTTTCTTGATATAAATAAATACTTCTCTTCCCCCCTCCTCGACAGTGGATGAAGCTTTTGGAAATACTGAGTGCAATCTAGTAATGCTAACAGTGAACCCTGTGTTTTATGAGAGCCTCCCCCTGCTAAAAAGTTCCATAGGGTTTTCCTGCTATTTCAGTAGTAAATTCTTCTATTTCTTTGAAGATGTAGCAGCGGGAAAAAAAGAAAAATCTGCTTTGCTCTTTGTCCTGCTGTCAGTCATTGCTTTGCGAGGTAATCCCTAGCTGTATAAAAAGCACATCCCATTTAAAAAAAAAAAAAAAAACCACAGCAGTCAAATGCATGACTTGAGAGCTGAAACGCTATGTGTGTTTACTGAAGCTCTCCCAGCAAATTGTACGTGCATAAAGCTCTGGGAGCAGCCAGAGCTGGTTTCCAGAACGCGCAGTGAGATTCTTGGGCAGAACGTTTTTGCTAGAGAGTGTTTTGTCAGCACAGGCCAGAGCGTGGCTGGCTGTATGGGCTGCCCCGTGTGAACGCGTGGCGTTGTGTCGTTCGCCGAGGAACACGGGGGTGTTATTTACCAGTACTTTTGATTTTATTTCCTTGACAATTGAGTCGGGATTGAAACGTGTGTTGTGGATGGATAGCCAGAAAAAAAAAAAAAGAAAAGAAGTCTTTTTAAACTACACTTGTGGTTTGGTTTCTATAAAATTCTCTTAACATGAGGCTTTGACAATCTGATTAAATTGCATTGCACTCATAAAACTGGCAGTTCAGTTTTTTCCACTTAATAATATGACTTCCTTTTGGCTTTTGGCATCGATGGTGTTTTTGCTAGATGTCTGTGGGAGGCAGGCCTGCCTTTTCCTATGACCTTGAGTAAATCCCAATCGTAAGCGTAGCTTATCACTATTTGTTCTGTAATTGCAACTCCGTGACCAGTTATAAAGTCTATTTTTGAGCTGCTCAATAACACTCTTTATTACCTACATCAGCTTCTGCCACTCTCCGAGTTAGCTCCTATGCGTATGAAAGCAGGGGACGTGACAAGTGTCTCAAGCCATGGAGGCTGCCACCGCCGCTTGACGTCAAGTGACAGAAGCCTTCTTTCAGCATTGAGGTCTCGCTTCAGCCTGCCTTTCTGAAGGGCGTGAAATCGGGTGTGTTGGATTTGGAAGAATAGCCTCCCCCTGCACTTCTGCTGAGTAGAGAATGCCTACCAGGCACGGCCAAGCGGCTTGACGTTTTGCGTGCGTGTGTTTTGCTTAGAGAGCTTGCTGCTGCTGTTTCTCAAGAAACAATGGTAATTTTGAGAACCAGATGAGGATCTTCTATGGTGAGAATAGCCCATGAATTGAACATCCAGCCTGACTGCTCTTTGAGGGGGGAATGTTCCTGCTAGTTTGGCAGCTTAAAAAACAACAAGCAAAGGAAAAAAAAAAAAAAAAAGGAACTTAAAAGGAATTAACAGTGTAAAATTTTAGCCCTCCATTCAAAATTGCACGGAGTGAAATATTATTTGCTTTACTCTAAAGAGTCTGTTGGGTGATACTGGGTCAATTGCCAATCCAAGTGACCTTTGTCCTTGAGCTAGGCTTTGAGGAAACCCATTATCCTGCCGATAATGTGAGTCTGCCTCGTACTTTCCCCATTACTGTACTTCAGAAAAGCCCCTCGTTTTAAAGCATGCTCACTTCTCCTTTCTGAGCGTCTGTGCGTGCTGCTGAGCCTGTCCTGCTTGCATACACTGAGCTCCAGAGCTTCTCCTGCCTCGTGGCTGCTCTTGTTCAACTCGAGCGGCTTTGCCCTGGAGAAGGAGTGTGGTTTACAAGCAGGGCTCTTGTTTCTCAGAGCTGCACACAATGCAGAGCCCAGCATGCTATAGGAGCAGAGCGACTTGCTCTGATTTGTTAGTACTTAGGCAGTCTTTTAGAATTACACGTGTTTCAAATGACGTTCAGTTGCTCTGAGCTCTCCTCCAGTCGAACTCCAGAGCAATGGCGATTTTTAGCAGAGCTCCCTTGTGGCAGTGGGGTATCTCCAGTGCAGCGTTCAAACCAACCTCTCAATTAGGGGAAGTGAATCTGCTGCTTAGTGCTGGGGCAGCACATTGCTAATCATACAGTGCGAGCAGAGCTCTGTGCAGCCTCGTGGCCACACACCCGTGTGCAGGGCTTTTCCTTTTCGCCTGACTAACGGTTGCTGATTGCGAAGTGCTCTTGTGTTTTCTTGTTGTGCTGAAGCACTGAAAGCTGATAGAGGTTTCTGGTGCACATGGAGCTCGGTGCCAGGTTCCCCCGAGGTTCCTGGTGCTAGATGCCATGTGTGGGCCTCGCTGTGCCACAGCGCTCTTTGCTAAGAAAGGAGTACCCATATCTTTGTTATCTATCTTATCCTTAATGACTCTAAGCGTTTGGATTCATTAAGTAGCATATTTTTAAGAACTAATGATTTACACGTTAGGCTTTGCTTCTCTGCAGTGTTGCTGCAGCCAGATTTCCATGTGAAAATATTTTCGAGTTGCCTGCGTTACTATCAGTCCCTGCTGCTTGCTGTCTTCCCAGGCTGCATCCTGCCTCTGTAAGGACACAAACTTGACAAAGGGTTAAATCTGCAGAAATGCCGGGATGCAGCAGGAGCCCTTGTAAGTGACCGAGTGCCATGTGCACACTGGCTGCCCGTTGCTGCTGGGACCTGTTTTTGCCTCCACTGAACCTTTACTGGTTGTGGTTTGTCTGGCCATCACATGACTTCTCTGAAAATTCCCCCTCCCCTCCATTTCCAGTAAACTGTTTGAACAGGAGTGACTCAGACTGAAACCAGCTTCCCTGTAACCACAGGGCTTGTTAAAGAATTTGTCAACGTGGACTCAAGAGGGTTTGTATTAAACTAAGCTGCAACTGCTTCGGTTTGCATTGCGTCAGGAGTTCCACCGAACAACTTCCTGCTCGGGGAGGCGGCTTCTCGTCTGCAAGGAGTTAAAGCGATGAACTTTGCGATAGTGGCAGTCGGACACATGCGAAACCCATCTCTCCAGCTCTTCTGAGAGGTCCTGTGCCTTGAGCTGGATTGCTTTTCCACGTCCTAATGCAGGTCTCTCCGTGCAGGAGCGGAGCAAAGTGCGCTTACCACACCCAGCCGTGGTTACTCGGAGAGCCCAGCTCTGTGTTCTGACACGACACTGTGACTTCACTGAAGTGGAATGATTAGGTTCAACTAATCAGCAAAATATTACTTAATTAGCAGCGTAAAGATGGCCAAATTAAAAATGGATCTCTCCCGTGATTAAACTAACAATTAGTATTTGGTGAGTTCCTGCTTGGGAAGGGCTGCCTGGCTGCTGCTGGTTTAAGCAAAAGCTTTTGTGGGTATTCTTTACAAGAAGAAAGAAGTTAAAGCAGACCACAGAGAGCCTCCTATAAAGCAGTTATCATAAAAATGGAAGTGGTAAAGTCATATACGATAACTGGAAAACGTTGACTTCTCTTTTTTTTTCCCCAGAAATAACTTGTTGAAACCCAACAGCAAATTCCATTCATCGTATTTCTTACTCGTTCTTCCAGTCACCCCCTCTTCTCATCAGCTTCCTCTGTTAATTGTCGGTGTTGGGTCTGGGCAGCCCCACGGGTGCCAGCAGGAGGCTTGTCTGCACACAGATCAGTGTGTGCTTTTGTTAATGCATGGATGGAGATCTCTCCCCCCCACCTTATCTTGGCCCGTAATTAAATGTAAATTCAAAATGAATCAAACCTTGGAGCTTCAATGTAACAACTTCCTGTGACTGCTGTAGCTTGAGAATGAGATGATGTACTGCAGTAGGAACACAGTAAAATGTGTTGCTTTTTCACCCACTGTGAGTATATCAAGTATCAGCTTTGTTTTAAGTTGTTCACCAAAATTGGTGAGTTGAGAAACTTTGGAATGGGTCAATGAAAGCTTTAAGTAGGGAACTGTTACTAGAGGGAGCTTCCTCAGGAAGGGGGGGAGCAAAGAGTTAATATCTGCACGGGGCAGACAATGGGAGCTGTGAGTAAGAAATGTGTAAGCCACCTCCTTGCTGCCTTTCTTTGGACACTGGCAGGAGAATACTGGCCGTCTTGTGCCTGCATTGTTCAATTCATTTGCACACCTGCTTACAGATAAGGAAAAACCAGCGTTAGCTTTGCTCGTGATAATCTAGAGATGACTTTTTCCCGTTCTTCTTTGAGCTTTTCTTTGTGATACCTCTGTTAGCTAAAACTCATTTACAAGGCCTTCTGTCTTCTTCGTGTTCGGTGTGAAAGTGCATAAATCAGTCAAACCAGTGAAGAAATTGAGATTGTTTTGCAATATTTTCATTCAGTATTTGGCTGTTAGCTCAGAGCAATTCTGCAGTGGCAAATAACTCGCACTGCAACAGAAATTAACCTTTAAAGAAGGAATATACCCGAGTTTATTGTAAATGTTGCATGCTGCTTGGTCTAGAATGTTTTTGTTTTGCTCTTTCAGAGTCATCTGGGCTTTTTCAGCTTTGTGATCCGTACAGAGGGAGCAGTCACTACTCAATAAACCTGAGTAACTTGGGTGAGGTTTTCTGGAAAGTTTGGATCTGGAGAAAAACAGCCAGTAATAAAATTGTCTACATATCCTCTTGGGAGCAAAGCTGGGCTGTTTCTCTCCCGTCTTCACATAGGGCTCTTCTGAACTATTCAAGTTAACATAAGAATTTCTATTTCATTTTGTGGATAGATAGATACACAATTTTTTTTTCACGTTGTGTGGACATATAAGTTGCATTGTAGGGCAGGAAAAGTCACTTTTCAAATACAGTTGGCCCAGACATATTGCAAAGAAGATAAGGAATAAATGAAAGGCTGAACAACTTGAAATTAAGAACACAGTATTCTGAGAAAGGCCAGTCAGAAGTTGAGGTCGCATAAGCTGCTTCGAATATTTTTTTTTTTTTTCTGGGAAAACCTTCAATAACTGATACAAATTAATTATGGTATCATACAGAAACGGCGGCCTTTTTTTTTTTTTTTCCTGCTCCAGACACTGTTTAAATATCTGTGTTGTACAAGAGTCTGGTATGCAGACCACTTCTCTAAGCTGTCTGGGAACCTCTGCTCCTTCCCAGGGCAAACCAGCAGAGGTATGCTTAGCTTTGCACATCTGCTGCCTAGGTTGAGTAGGAAGACTGGTGTGTGCAAAAGGATTTGTCAGCTGTGTATGAAATCGTTTACTTTTATTAAACAAGTGTTTTTTCTGTGCATGGGCTTCTTCCTTAAATTATTTCTAAGTTCCCTGTGGGGGGAAGAGTGTGGCTTTTTTCACTGCCTGTGACTGTGGCTCTGCTTTGTAAGGGATTGAACAGGTCAATCTGTGCGTCTGGTTATCAAAAATTGCTTGCTTTCTTGATGACGGTGGCTAAAGTAAAGTAATAACTCACTTAATTCCAGCCCTCTTGGGCCCCTCCTTGCAACGCCTGGATCTTAAACCCAGCAGAAATAGGATTTTATAAGATGTAATGGATTAAAAAAACAAAAAGTCAGCAACATCCTGGAATGCAGCAGTACACGTCGTGCTCTGTAAGCAGCTGGACCGTCCTGTGGCCACAGTAGCTAATTGCGATTGCAGCTTTGAGATAAATGAGCACTCACTGTGCAGCTCAGTGGCATTTTAGGCAGCCAGCACGTTGGTGGAGGCAATGCCAGCGCACGCTTCCAACTGCAGAAGCAAAGGCTGCGGAGGTCAACGTCTGATGTGTGGGAACGGGAGTGATAGGATGTTCTTTTGCTTCATTCTTCTCTCTGTAGGTGGCTGCTATTATCTCGTTATGGAATCACAGGAAAATTAATCTTGAAAGGGACCTCAGGCAGTCTGTAGTCCACACTTTTGCTCCAGGCTGGGTCAGCGATGGGATCAGGTTCCTCAGGTGTTATCAGGTGCTCTTGAAAACCTCCAAGACAGGAGACTGCGCAGCCTGGGTGATCTGCTCCAGGGCTGGCTGACAAACTGAAAAAATACCTACAAGTTCTTGATGCTAATAGCCTGCATAATTCTGGTAAAGCCTGCGAAGCCAAGGGCCCTGTCTCATTGCTGTTTGTCCTATTTCATATTGGACTTCCTACAACTGTATTTTCATTTTCTCCACAGACATGTATTTGTTTTCTAACATTCGTATATGTTTACACTGTTCCTTTTCCAGAATTCAGTGTTACCAAAGACCCAAACCTCTTGTGAAGTTTATTCACTTCCCAAGCTTAGAATTTGAACCGCTTCTCTTCATCTGGAGTGGCCATCCTATGCCTGTCATATATAGACACCTTTTATCAAACGTCCCTTCGCTGCTTTCAGTAATTCGTGAAAACCTGTAACTTTTTTGCAGCCCAGTTTTCACTAGAGAGCCCTTCTTTCCAGAGTTTCCTAGTGATAAGTAAGTTTAAACCTTACCTCTCCCCCCCTCTCTTCTCTCCAAGTGTCAGCGTGGAAATACTCCTCCTTACTTTCCCCTTACTTGCATTAACCTGGAATTATTTTTGAGAAAGTTAGAACAGAGGTGCAGGGCCACATTCCTTCCCATACACATGAAGGTGCTGAGGGTCATCGCAGCTGGAGGAGTGGGAGATCAGGACCACGGTGCACCACTACCAAAACGTTCCCCTCTGCAGCTCAGTGGAGCCTTACTCACATCTGTCACCTTTCATGTCGTGCAGGAGAGGTCTGAAATAGCATTTTTGGAGTAAGGATCTGTTTGCAGTGACAGGCAGCGGCTGCCGACTGTATCTTCATCTCCGTTCTTCTCATCTTAATTCCAGATTGCTGTGCTGATTGTTAAACATTGACTGAGCTGCTGCTTCCGTAGCATGGATGTATGTTGTAACCTCTCAGCCCCGTAGGTAGCTGCCTGTCTTCTCTCAAGCTGCCCTTATGCAGTTAATATGTTATTTCAATGAGTTAATAATTCTTCCCAGTCTTCTGAAATGCTGGAGTTGATTGCCTAACCACAAGTGGTCATTCTCCCATAAGCTGTGTTTGATTCCATTGTGCTGTAATAGAAAGCTGAAGAGACAAAATACTGTGCAGCTCATTTTTAACATAACTCAGATTTTTACATAAAAAGGAGCGCTGTCTTTGTAGGCAGCTTTTTAGATGCTAAGGAATTTATAATTTTAATAATCTGAGACAGTAGCTTCATATGGTGCCTTCAGTCTGTGGAGAAAAATGTTCTCTTCTGAAGTTGACTATTTGTGTAATTAAACTTTGTTTCTAGGAAGAAAATATGATAACCATAATATATATAATGCTCAAATGTTGGAGTGATTGCCCGATTCTTCCTCACATGGAAGCTACCCTTCCCACCCTTCCCCACCTTTGCTGGCCTTCCTCTTCTTGCTTTATTGGTGGACGAAGCACAGTTGCCAATGTATTTGTAAAGCACTTGTTGTATTGGTAGCAGAAAAAAGCTGACAGAACAAATGTTCTGGTGGCCTCGGGTCAGCCTCAGATCATCTCTTGGAGAGGCTGAGGACTGTGGGATGGTTTGGGGAGGGTCACAGCTTTCCTGATGCTCCTAACAAGGGATTGAAACTTCATGATGGAAAATAAACTGTTACCCTGTGTAGTTATGAGGGGCCCACCTGCATGGCCTTTCAAGGAAATAGCTCCTTATAGCTGAAATCCTAATGGCTTCTTTCTGTAAGGGCTGGGATTCATCCTTTTCAGAGCTCCTTCTTCAGCATCTACTGGCTCATTGCTCTGGATCCATCAGCAATCTGTTTCTGGAGATTAAGAAAAGAAAAAAAAGGCATTCACTATTTTTTTGTGAGCAATAAATTGTGACCTTTCTGTGTTCTGATACTAAGCCAGTGTGACAGAGGAAAAAGGACCACAACTTCGTGTCTGCTGGAGGTTGTTAACTAAACCCAGTGCAACATTCAGCACTGAAATAACTGAGAAGTTTTGCATTTCATTTTACAGTGAAGATGAAATAGTGATTTAAGTGATAAATGGAAGCAAGGTATAACAGAGAACGGGGAGAAGCCTTGTAGTTAGAACAAGGTTGCCCGTTCCTTTTCCCAGAAGCGAGGCTGTCTTTATGGGACTAGATGCTCCGTGCTCACAAAGGCAGATGTGAAGCAAGCTTCCCGAGGCCGCCGGCTGAGACGTGTGGATCAGAATTCCAGCTCTGACCTTTCGATGTCTCTGATTTCCATTCCAGTTCTTGAGATCTTGTGATTAACCCAATGAAGTAATGTTTAATCATTTAACCTTCCTTCGCCTGCGTTGCAGCAGTCGCAGGAAATCTATTTCCAAACCAAAAGAACAAATCATCTCTGAAAGGGACATAGTGAACCGAAGTGTCCTGAAACACAGGAGGGAATGAATCACGTTAGCTGAGAATCGGGTCCGGTCTAGATGCTTTAATTTTGGGGGATATGTTGTGGCTGTAAGTAGCTGATCTTTTATGGCTTTCTTTGATTTCTTTTTTTAAAGCAATAAGTTATGGAAATTGTTTGGCTTTTATTTCGGATGCTTAGGAAAAAAAAAAAAAATCTTAGTGAAAAGATTGTTCCCTGTGCAGGATTTGGAACAGAAAAAAAATCTGTTGTGAAATAGGTAAAAGTTGTGAAACTGGTGATCTGAGAAATGAAACTTGGGAGGTTTTTTTAATTATTGCAGATGTCGTAAAGATTTGACTAATGAAATGTAAGGGAGCAACCGAGCAGAACTGTTTCTGAACCTGTTTACACTGAAGTAAATGTGGAGACTCCAAGATAGACTTTTGTTGTGACCCTGTTGTGTACATTACCATGTAAATTATTTCTATCTGTGATGACACCGCATCATGGGAAACGGGGGAAAAGAAATAAGTCCTAAATTTATCTCTTTTGGCTTATTTAGAAAATTTGGAACGGGAATAGAAGTTCCCCACTGCAGTTTGAAGGAGCATGGCTGCGCTTTCCGTGGGTCGCTTTGTAACAGATAAGGAATGTGAAAAATAAAAAATAGAGCAGAACGAAACCAGAAAAACCACAAACTTCAAAAAAGAATCTAAGTTTTAAATTAAAAATAAAAACTTATAAATTAATGAGGTCACAACTTACTTTTTTTTTTTTTTTTTTTTCCCCCTGAGACAAAGCTGTTGCCCTCTTTGCACCGCTTTGATGGTTGGTTTTATAGCAAGTCCTGTTGTTAGCTGGAGGTGAGCAGGAGGGATTTCAGGTGGTTAGCTGCAGGTGGGCAGAATTGCTTTCAGGAAGCCTGGCATTTTGCAGCAGTGTAGAAACCTTGTGAGGAGAGCAGTTTGTTCTTCAGAAATGTGACCAAACTGATGCCCTGTGCTTACAGGAGGGTGATACAGTCAGCCTGTCTGGAATTGTAGTATACTGAATGATTGCACTATGTTGAGTGAAGTGACAATGACACACTACTGCTTTATTAAAGCAGCTGAACTGCAAGGGTTAGTCTGTAGATCCCTTGCTAGAGAGTTCATTTCCAGCTTGTGAGCAGTAATACAAAAGTGCACTGGTAATGGGTCAGGATGTTAAAATGAGAGCACTAGCTGCTTCCATTGAAATGCATTGTAGATGTACCTGAGCGATGGGATTGTTTTATTTTAAATATCCTTTATGATGAGATTTACAGAGCTGTGACAAATTGTGGCTCACCTTGCAAAAGTGCAAGTAGTGCTCCCATTGTGAGCATTGTGAAATGGTGGAAAAAAATTAGGAACTGAAAAGACCATGGTCACATTCAGCTCGGTTAGCCTGGGGCAGACATCTTACGAAATCCCTGCAGAGGAGGCACCGCTCCTGTTCACGTTGGCAAAGAAGAAATTCTGTCATTGGAAGGGCAGCGTTACTGTTATTAAACATAACTTTTTCATTTTAAGTAGCGCTGAAAATGTATTTCTGCTGTTGCTTCAGGTGAAGGAATAGGAATGCCTGTTGCCTCCTCCACGTGCAGAGTTTGTTTCCTTTACTTCTAGCTGCCATCACACCACGGTGCTGTGTGGGGCTGAGTGCTGTGTGCCATGCTGCTCCCCCCGGCTGCGCTCATCTCTCCTCCGGTTGCTTTGGGTTGCTAGCTCTAAAATCACGATGAGGGAATCGTAGTTTGGGAAGGAGCTGCCCTCGATGTTGCAAGATTTTGGGGCTTAGCTCACTGCTAAGCTGCTGTATTTTGTTATAAATAGCTGTGTTTGTCAAAAAAAATTTTTGTGAATCGATGTATTCCATTCTGCAGTGAGACATTCACAGGCTGGGACGTGTCGCCCTGAGGTGTTGCTCCTGATCAGAGAGAGCAAATCTGGCCCTTCAGGGATATTCTAAAAACCTTTCGTATTCTCCTGGGGTTAAAAATGTCCCAAGATGTAGCAAGTCTCATTTCTTTGTATTTTCCTTTCAGTTGCAGTATTTGTTTTAATTTATTGGCTTTTATAATTAAATCGAATTCTGGTGTCGATAAGAATTTTTTTGAGAAGTCGTTAACGATTTTTACAGCTTTGAAGTGTTCTAAGCTGCTGCTTGAAGAGGGTTTATAAGCACAGTGGGTGACATCGTCTCAGGTCTTCACCTGGCACAAGGAGTGATGTCTGTTGTATGGTTCAGGATTCACATATTAAGCCAACATCGAGCAGTGGTGGGTGACTTGTGTTGGTTGGCGGTGGTGGAGTGTAACAGTTAAAACTGTGCAAGTTGAATTGCTCCGGATTCTTCTGTAGTTGTCTTGCAGTGGGAAAATTGAGAATGACGTTAATTACTGATGGAAGTAACTTCTTTATTAAATGTATTGAAGATAGCAAAGAGTCACAGGTTTTTGTAACTGCTATTGCAGTGCCTGAGCAGATAATCCCGACCCTCCTGAACTTGGGCAGTTTTGCTTCCAAAGACTTTTCCTCTCCCCTAATTCAGATGAACTTACACCGCTTGTGAGAATCTTCATTTTTGCTTTTAAAAAAGATTTTCTGTTTACGTGGGAGATGCTGAGACTCTTGAGTTTGCCGTGAGTAAAAGCAGGTAACGCGTGCTCAGCACGGCTTCGCAAAGGAGCTCAGATCTCATGCAGTCCTTTGTTTCTGCCACCTTCCTTTCTTTTACAGTATTCTAAAGGTAACTCGGCAGATGGGATGAACTTTGCAGCTCTGTTTTGGAATTAGTTGTTTTGAGAAAGGCCCTGGGTTTGCAGACAGATAAAGGGGTTGTTGTATTCTGGCTTTGTTTTGAGAAAGTAACTTTTATTGTTGCAAATGATAGGGAAGGAATTAATTCCTTTTGCTTGCTTGAGGAATAAGATTGTAGGGACATTGAGAATGCAAAGATACAGGGAAAGAAGCATTAGAAACGTGTTTCCATAGGAATTGAACTCAGGGCCGCTTGCAGAATTTCGGAGAGCCGTCTCTGGAAGGAACACCAAAAACCCAAAATGTGTGAAAATTTGACACTGACCATTTCTCTCTTCCCTCTAAGCGCAGAATTTCAGTTTGGCCTTTTTGTTGTTAGTGAGAAAGTCCCAAAGCAAAGAGGATACTGCAGTCACATACATTTTGAGGTGTGTTCTGTTTAGGGTTTGTCTCACTCGTAACATTCTCTTGTTTGTTTGCAGGACTTTGCTTCCCGGGCTAAGCTGGCTGTCCAGAACCTGGTGCAGAAAGTTGGGTTCTTCGGCATTTTGGCCTGCGCCTCCGTAAGTGCTCTGCAGTGATGGGGGGGGGTTGTGATCACACGCTGCAGGCTGAACGTGGCACAGTGAGGTTAATGCTGTGAGCTGTGTTTTATTTGAGTCCATATGGATCTTCACATCTTGTTTGCTATTTGTGTTCGCTGTGCTGCTCGGGGAAATGGGATGGTTGTGGTATGGCAAGTACAATAGGATGGAGAAACTCCAGTCCTAGATTAGGACCAAACGCAGTGAGTTCTGCATGAATGCACAGCTAGCAGTTGTTACCCTTCCTTCAGCTTTACCTTTGGGCTTCATGGCACTAGTTCTCCTGACAAAAACAGTGCCTTTGGAAGAGCATTGTTTCCTTTTTAACCCATCAGAAAAATGCTGTGCCACAGGGGATCTCCTGAGTTCCTGGGTGGCTGTTTTTATAGAACAGCTCATTCTGTAGTTTAGCATGGCACAGGGAAACCTGCTAAGAAGGGTTAGCTCACTCAAGATGCAAGCAGCTTCTCGCAGCAGATTTAGATGGGACTGAGCTAAGGCGTTCCCGAAACTGACCGAGTGTGTTTCTGACTCAGACCAGGGCTGGCCCTGCATTAGTTGGAGGCCATGTCTTCTCTAACAAAGGTGAATGCAGGCTGCAGCTCCCTGCTGTTAGTGGGGGTCTGGCAGATCAGATCGTGTGCCCCTGACACCTCTCCTGCTGAGACTTTCCTAGCCCAGATTATTAGCTGGCAAGTTACAGCAAGAGCTATATTGTTACCTGTAGTTTCTGCTGGAATTGCTGTGCCTGTACTTATAGTTTCTGCTGTTTCTTCACATGTTTGTGTCCTGTGGCTTGACATTTTCAGATTCTAAGGTAGACACCAATTGAAAACAACCTGTACAAACTGTGACTGGGATATCCATCCCTAGTAGTTCTCCTAAATCTGCTCAGGAGGTGCCTGTGGGTTATTAGGAACTCGGGGGAGCAGAATGCAGCAGGCAGTTTCAGCCATGGCTATCTGAATTGCACTTAGATTTCTTTCTCTAAGACAGACATGGTATAAGCATTTCCACTGTTGCTATTTTAGTGCTTGAAGTAGGCTAATACTGTTCTTTTGAGTTAAAAAATTCTCAACTGTCTGAGGTTTAAATCTCCCTGGAAGCTCGACGAGAACTGGTAGGAATGATGTGCCTTACTGTCCCATCCCACACAAACGCACAGAAATGTGATTACTGCAAGGAGGGGAATTGTTAGGTCCCCTATGATCCCATTCTTCTGGAATAACCACAGCCATTAGCCAGCTGCTCAGCTGATGAGGTATTAATTCCACACTTGTCTAGCATCTCTCTTAGTTTCCTAAATTGTAGAGATGACAATGTTAGCTATTTGCTCGAATGTAAGTAACCTGTGTTAGCTGGAAAGAATTAAGCTGATTACAGCTTGCTGGCACACAACTTCTGTTTACTAATCTTTTGAACTGCCTTAATGTTTAGAGAGGAGACGTAGGTTACAAGCTGTTCCCTAAGTCTTTCCGTCCAGTGAGCTGTGAGGCTGCTCCTGTGCTCTGACTCACTGCTCTGCAGTCACCATCTTGTGAACCATCCCCTCGTCCATCTGTCTTGTGTAACGAGAGCAGCTCGTGGATGGCAGGATGTGTTCCTGGGGGAGCTGGGCGAGGTGGAATGTGAATAAATAGGGAATGTGAGGAAGGGATTGCTGGGTGGGAGAGGTGGTGTGTAAGCTCTCCATAGTTCCTGCTTAGCGATAAACATTTGCTTCACTTCTTCCCTACTTGGTGCACTGTTCCTCGGTGTGCCCTGAGCTCCAGCTTCCTTCTGCTTATACGCAGGCTGCCCTGGGCTGGGGGAGGGATGGGAAGTCGTGGATCCACCGCAGTGCACTTGAGGACTTGTAAACGTTGTTTGGAGAATAAATGCAGAGCAGCAGCAAGCGGGGAGGTGAAGTGTGGGAGGAGAGGCATTAAAAAAAGCATAGGGATTCCAGGCTGCATTGGCTTCTAAATGCTACATAAAAACACAATCAAATAGAGTTTAAAACTTTGCAAATGTTACGCTCTGTTGACTTCACTGGGTACGTGTAGTGGCAATAGGAAAACCATATTATTATCTTAGGCCTAATTGCTATGTAAAGGCAGCTCTGGGAAAGGAATGGAGCAAGGAGGAGATCCTCGCCGTGGTTGGTGGGAATTTGTAAGCGTGCCCTCCTGTCTCTGTGGGCGTTTCTGGCACTTCTCAGTACTGCACATGTGTGTTTTTTTTTAAAAAAAAAAACAAATGGAGAAGGCCCCTCACTGGCCAGCTCATACACCCCAACGTGCAGCTAAGGCATCTTTTTACTGCAACATGTTTAATCTGCTGGTGGTATGCACGGGTACCTGTACCCAAAGCTGCTCTCTCTACGGTGATAGCAGCGCAGTAATAAAATGCACTGTGAATTTATTGAGGTGGGGGAAACCCAAACCAACCAGCCAAGGAGATACCTGAGCCCTGGAGCAGGCTCTGGTGTGAGTAACTCGTTCCCCATCCTCCTGTGCCTGAGACAGATGTCAGAGGTGAGGAGGATTTGGGTTGAAGTGGGGCGTACTTAGAGACCGTTTCAGATTTCTTCCTATGCAGGTGGCGGTGTGGGTGCTCATAAATTTGAATTGCCAGTCTGTAACAGCTAAGTATAACCCCCAAAGCTTTCTCATAGATTTCAGATTTCCATTCTCTGTTTTTTTATGGTCTTGAACATCTATGCTCTGTATTTGTTGGTGCAACAAAATAACATGCTGTAGGATATTGCAGTAACGCATTGCTACTGGGAATTAAACATCCCCTGTGTTTCCTCAGAGCCAGTGTGAGAGGTTGGAATTTGGGTACTTTTTAGTTTCAGTTCTGGCATATTGCACAGACAATATCACAGCAGGTCTAACAATAAAAAAAAAGATTCTAATTTTAAATTAAATGCATATGCTTAATAAAATCTAATCAACGCTTTTAAACTGGATGCACGTGACTCTCAATGCCAGTTTTTAATGCGCTTTCTCAGATGGGGAACACTGGAGGCGGTTTTGAACGCTGGCTTCCAGGAGCGATGTGCTTGTCAGAGGGGGAATTTGATAAATCACTCCGAATGGCTTTGCTGTGGTTTCTGTGCATTTCGCAGGGAAGACTTTCTGTTGGCTTCTTTAAAATCAAGGCGTGAGGAGGGACCTTCAGGGTGGAACTGTCTGGGACGCGTCTAGCTTGAATCCCTCAGACTGATGTTATGTGTTGTAACGTTGGTATTTTTGTAAGCAGTCAGACACGAGAGTTTTGGATCAAGCTGAATAAGGGGAAAACGTTCATTTTTCAAAGTCTGCAGTATTCCTGTTCTTTAAGTAAAATACTTCAGTGCGTGACCTTTTTTTCCTTTGTACTTGATAGATTCCCAACCCTCTGTTTGACCTGGCCGGGATAACATGTGGACACTTTCTGGTTCCCTTCTGGACCTTCTTCGGTGCCACTCTGATTGGGAAAGCAGTAATTAAAATGCACATCCAGGTAAGTACATGCTACACCTCCCTCTGGGCTGAAGGCTTTTCTAATTCTTCGTTTTCTTTTGGCTGTTACACTGTGTTACTTCGTAATGAACTGTGGAGTCTCCCTTCCTGACCTGAAGTAATGGAAATTAATTTGGTGCAGAGGATTTACAATAAAGGATCTGCTGGGCTTCTTACACTCGAAACTTAGGCAACTGAATAATTTATAGCTACAAACTAATGAGCTCACTGCCCACACCGCTCAGGAAATTGGTGGTTAGCCAAGTTATTTACCTACGGTTTTTACCAGACTGAAAGGAGTTCATACTCATAATGAACTTATTTTTTGGTTAAAAAAAAAAAAAGTACTAAAATTTCAAAGGGCAGTGGAACTAGCCTTTACCCGTTAAGCAGCACTTTTACATGCTCCCTTTTATCTGAGTTGGGTGTAAAGGGAAAGCCCCGCTCCGTTCAGTCCCTGCCCCCTGCAGAGAGCACGCTGGGGTCTCTGGGAGCACTGTGCATCGTTTCCAGGTGTGGTGGGTGATTTTTGGTGTTCTCAGTCTGTTCTTTGGAAAGGGCCCGATCTCAGAGAGGGCTTCTTCCATTTTTTTTTCTTGCAAACTCGGAGCCTTACCGGATGTTCCGAATTCGGCGACCAGAATCCCAGATTGCTTTCAGAAATGTTGAGTCTTGCTTTTAAGATGCATCACCGTTCTGTCCGGTGAAAGATGAAGTATCGATTCCCCGGTGATGGTTCACTTGTGGCAGCACGGTTAGCACGAGATCATGAACTGCATCACTCCATTTGTAACGATTAGAGCCTGAGACTTCAGCTGGGGCTTTTTTAAAGCATCTCCACGGGTCTGTGCCTGTAGCTTTGTTGCTTGGAAGTCTTTGCTGTCACTACATTAAAATAGCAGAAACTATCAGCAGATTACTCATCTAGCACCCATATGAAGCTGCTTAGAAATCTCTTCCTTTTGCCCTGAACAGGCTTTATTCCTCTGCCCTTTTCTTCTCATCTTCTTCTAAATGGTTATTTTGCTTCGCATGCTTTTTCAACAGAAGATCACAAAAAGATGGGAACATTCTTTCACTCACTGTGACAGAACTGCTTTTTCTCCAGATTTATTTTTGTGTTCCCTGTGTTTTTTCTCCTTTTAAACACGTGTACTGTTAGAATTTGTTCTGGCAAACATAAAACTGAAGTGGCAGTTGTAACGTACTCCTTTCGTTTGCGTCAGTAAGATAGGAGAACGTTTGCTGTGTAGTTCTTGGTGCTCTACACAGATCAAATGGAGGGTTAAAAAAAAAAAATCCCGTCTCTTGCGGTGTTGGAAAATCATCGTATTTTGTAATAGTTTTGCTATTAGAATTCTCTGCGATGTTTGATTTCAAACATACTCTTGTGCAATAGCCCCGATTTTTGCTGCAATTTGGAATTTAGGAAATGTAGTGGTCATAGAAAAGGTTTTTAATGAAACCTTTCTCCGGACAGGAAGGAAGTGAGCGCGGTGGCCATCCCGGCGCTGCCTGTAACCGACCTCTTCCTCTGGGCCACAAAATCATTTCGTGTAGTTCTGGTCACTGCCCTTATCTCCCCACTAGTGAATGCACTTCTTGTTAGATCATGCTGAAATTGATTTAAGGAGGCTGTGGGAACTGCTTGTGTGTGTACGCACATCCACACATGGTCTTGCTCGCCCTTTGCAAGCAAACAAGCTGTCAGATATGATAAAAGAGGAATTAGAAAAAGTTACTGAAAAAAATTACCACTTCAGAAGGGAGAGGTAGAATGACAGAGATTTGGATTTTATGCAAACTAAGGCACGTGTTCCACAGTTATTCTGTTTCAAATTATCTGTTGCCTTACGGACAGTGCTAATCCAACTGTTCAGAGCAGATAGGCAGCCAGGGGCTCTCACTTTGCTCTCCACTTGGTATTTCTTTGGTAGAGCTCTCACACGAGCAAGGGGACTAAAAGATGTATAATTTTCAGTTCTGTAATGTTTAAGTACATGTGTTTGTGTAAGGGGATGTGAACTTTTCTGCCCAGTGATGACTGTTTTTCCATTAAAACATTGTTGATGGAGTAAAGTGACCTTGAGCTTCTGGGAATGTAAGCTTGGGGAGGATGCGTATGGCTGGTAACACAGGCTACGAAAACATTGCAAGAAATGAAATCCATGAGGAAATAGAATAATAAAGCAAATAGTTCTCCTTTCTTCTCTATTTTTGAAAAGTGTATTGAAAAGCAGAAAAGTGAGGGGAAAGCTGTGAGTGCTGGAGAAGCTGTTTGATCCGAAAGGAGCACAAATTGTCGTGCTCCATTCTTTGCTTGCCCTTCAATCAAACGTTTCTCTAATTGATGTTTTCCTTCCTACAGAAACTTTTCGTCATTATAACATTCAGCAAACACATAGTGGAGCAGATGGTGTCCCTCATCGGGTGAGTAACTCTGTAACACAGTCATGCCTTCGCTCAGTAGGTGGAAAAGTACTGGAGGAGTCGAATCAGATGCGCTGAAAATGGCGCTGTGCTTCTGGGTTAGGTCTTGTTTGTCGCTTCATTCCTCACCTCAGAGGTTTCAGGTACTTGAGAAGTGTAACAGCGTTGAAGGTCAGATGGCCTGGATATGTAATACCTGCACTGAGCTTCCACCCAGCAACACGATACCGCTATCCCAGTTAGAGACTGCCACACTCTGAGCTGCAAATGCTGTCTCTGCTGGCTTTCCTCAGTGTTGTATGTGATCCCACAACAAAAAATGAAAGAATTGTGATCTATGCAGCATCCCAATAATAATAATAATAATATTAAACATCTTCTGAAATTTAAACTGCTTTATATCGATCAAATATATTAAATCTCTCATAAAATGACATTTCCAGTCTGGTAATCCAGCAGATGAGATCTCAGGAACGCCTATTTAACCATGGAGAAGTTTGATAAACTGCTGGAATGCAAACAAACGTGCAACTCATTCATCTAAAATGCATGAAACTAGGATCACATTAGAAGGATTTCATTTTAAAACTCGGGCTTAATTCAAAGGAGCGGTTGTTGGGCTCGGGTAGAAAGCCACAGCCCTTTTTCATTACACTGATCACATTTCTGCAGCGTCAGGGATGCAGATTTAAAACTTTGCATGCGATTAACATTTAAATAGAAAACTTTTATTTTTGGTGATGGTGTTGGATTCTGTTCTGTAGCTATCCCAGGCATAAAATAAATTCCTAGCTGCGTTTCCTTTTCCAGGGGCTTTCGCTTTTCACGTGGAACAAACCGATTGATATTTTGCACCCAAACTTTAATAGCTCTGTTCACATCTAAAAAACAAAAAAAAAAAAAAAAAAAAGCCACACTTCTCAGGAACATTTTCACGAGAGGAGTGTCTGGAAATAATTGCTCTTAAAATATGTAAACTTGAAGCAATAATGCTGGACAAAGGAGAAAGGATTGTCGAAAGAAACATGGTAGGGCGGCTTACTAATGAAACAAATCCCGGCTTTATTGCTTCCTGATCTTCTGATTGGGTGTCTGGTTTGTAACAGCCTTCAGAATGAATTTGTGGCTTTCAGCATTTTTAAAAAGCAAACAAGGGAAACATGGCAACTTTCAGTGATCATTAGTTAGCTTTTCTTCATACGTATCCCAGCAGATAATTTACTATTAACACTGCTACAAATCTAGGTATGTTTCCAAAGGTTTTGTCTCCTGCAAATCTTCCAGCCAGAACTGGTAGTTTTTTCCTACTTCATCTGTCTTGGAGATAATTTTACATCCAATTACATAGAATGCATTCACAAGACCTCTGCTGGATTCGGGTTTTATTAGGTGGTTGATGTCAGAGTTAAAAAATGTCTTCGAGAGACAGTAAGATTTTTGGAATGTCCTGGTACCCTTGACTTCTCTCAATCTGTCTGCTAGCATTACCTCATCAATTTCTTCCTAGAGTGGAGTAGGAAACATATTAAACAATAGCTTTCATTAAATCCCTTATTATTAAGTTGAAATATAGATCAATTAAAATATAGATCTGTGTAATGGTCAGTAACTTTATTTTAATCCAATTCAGTCCAGCAGTGTGACTTACTTAAGACTGGGTTGTTTGTTTTTTTTGGTCTGAGATATTGCTTTGACACAATAGAAAATGTCTAAGCTCAGTACTTTAAAATAATGAGTATTTGCGTGTGGGATAACTAGGAACTGGACAAAAGATGAAGTTGAGATATGAGATAAACTCTGAGAGCATTTGGTTTTTTTAAGCCAGAGAGAGATTCTCGATAACGATACGACTCTTGTTGACTCAGTAAGCAAAATGATTCACCTGTAGATCTTGCCCATAGCTCAGTGCTTGTCTGCTTCTCTTAGTGCTGCTGCCCTTGCAGGCTGAGTCTGCTGTAACCAGCATTCTTAAATATAATTGAGGGTAGTTTTGTCTATTACTAAAAGATCATAAAATACACCTTATGTTGATTAACTATAGAAAGAAAAGGGCACAAAACTGGGAAGCTTTTTAAAAAATGTTTTGAAAACGTGGGCCTTATCCGATGTAAAGAAGGGATGAGAAGGGTTGGGTTTTTGAGCTTTGCAATCAGAGCTGGAAAGGATTACAAAGACACGGGTAGCTCACACGGGGCTGCTAATTATCAACCTGTTCTACCAGTTAAGGAAGTTGTATTATTGCTGGCTAAAATGGTAAAAGAATAACGCTTTCTCTCGTGTTGTATTACTTTCAGAGGCTCTTTGTGACGAAGGATGGTCTGTAAGGTTTTTGTCTTGCATTCTTGTCACTGAAAGATGAGGTCAGCTTATTGATCATCCACTTAGAATACTTGGATGCTGCTTTTAGCCCAGACCTAGCTCATTTAGTGTTTAATCATCCTGTGTGTTGTGGGTTTTCTTTGGGCTCTTGAAGCTTTCCTTTTAATTTTTTCGTTACCTACAGCTGCAGGATTGTTTGTGCAGTCACACTGAGCATATTGCTTCTAAGCACCGTCATAGTTTCTTTGAAGTGGTAGTTTCAAATGTGGATTAAGAATTCCCAGAAAACTACTGAAGAAATAGCACTCGAAGCACACACCACACATACCATCCCCACAGCCGCCTGCCATCAATTCTGGGTAAATATTAAGAAAAATGCTGCTCTCTTTTAAGTTCAGCGTGGTTGGTTCATATGTTGTGAAAAAGAGCTGGTAACTCCGCAGCTTCAAAAGAAATCTCGAAAACTCAACAATGTGTTTTATATAGCACCAGGCACCCCGTGGCCTTCACCCCCTCGGCAGCTGAACGTCACCGGCAGTGGTGTGGCTCTGTCTCTGCAGGACAAACCTCACCCTTCGGGCACAGCTTCCTTGGGGTGAACCCACAGAGGACAAGGGGAGGTGTCACCACCGCTCTGGGTTCACGTGGTGCAGTGGTTGAGCTCTCCGTGCTGCAGCAGGAGTAGCTGTAAAACTAGTGCAGTTGACGAATTACCAAACTGAGGCATCAAATTGATTTGAAGTTTGATAGAAGCCACTAAAGTGCATGTAAAGGAATAAGAATTGCATACTTGCATAGATTTCAGAAGTTAATTGTAGTGCCGTGTTCCAGGGGTGAGACATGTAAGCACTGTTAACGCTGTGAAATCCATTTCAACAAGCTCACACCTGAAAAGCTGCCCAAAAATAGCAGTTTCTGAAGGGTTTCTTAATCTGGTGTTTCTGTGGAATGAATTTTAATGCTCACCAGTGGTGCAGGCCAGTGTGAATGATGGCATATCTTAAAGGAAAAACATTTTGGGAATAGGTTGTTGAACCACTGCCTTTACAAACCACTTTGCTGCTATTTATTGTGCCATAATTCTTTGCTTCACAACTGGATCTCAGCTGATTCTTGTAAGGAGCACGATGTTCCTTCTGTGAAAAAAGCACACGTGGAATTACGGCGACTGACGTAATTGGAAGCTTTGCTTAAAGGTCATTATGTTGTTGTTTTTTTTTTTTGTTTGTTTTGTCAAAAATTGTATACAGCGTAGATTTAGAGAAATTCTTTAGAATATAAGCAAGGCAAGGAGCTCCAGGGGTGGGAGAAGGGCTGCACCAGGGATCAGTTGTCCTTAGGTGGAAGGCTCCTTTTTGTGATTCGCGCTGTGCCACGCGATTCCCCCTTCCCTTTGAGAGCACGGCCCGGCCAGGTGAGCTCCGCTGCTCCCCAGCGCTTTCCCCGCGGCAGCAGATCTGCCAGCCGTGCCTTCCGGCCCCGTGGGCCTTTGTTTTGCATATGCCATAAATTCCATATCCGGTGACTATATCCTGTTTTTGTCAAAGGGTATTTTTAATATAGTTTCCAATTGGCATTTAAGTTAAAACCTGTGTAGTGGGAATCAATTGAAAATACCCCAGAGTGGCTGAGAACGTGGATAACTGAGCGGTGATTTCAAAATCGCCTGGGATGAACGCTTCTGGAAGCTTATTGCCACACACTTGATGTTTCTTGGGACAATAAGGCAATGGCTTTCCTCCCACGGGTGTATCAGAAACCTGTGGGACCGTGCCCTGTAATACACCCTGTGCACAATACATCAGCTCTGCACAAAAAAAGGCTTTAGCATCTTGAAAGGGATGCGGATGTTAGGGAAATTTGAGCAGCTTTGGTGTTGAAAACCTTCCAGTGAATCACAGCAGAACTGTAAAAAGTTTATTTGCAGAAGGCTTGTAGGATTTAGCTCCGAACAAGCAGGGTTTTTTATAAAGTGTGTACAGAAATAGTACTATATCTTTAAAGTACAACCAGAAGCTGCCTTACAAAGAGCGACATTGAGCAGAGTTAGGAACCAACCGTCCGCAGATGTTGCAATTCCTATTTTTGAAAGCATTAATTTTAACCTAACAGAATGTCCCAAGAAGTGCTTTGCAGACGGCCTTGGTCAGCGCGGGTACCGGAGCGTAGCGCCAGGTAGAAATGATGTCAAACATGTAACCATTTCAGCTTAGTAATCTGCAAGTAAGATGTTTTCTTTCTTCGTTTTGTAAAACCGAGTGAATTTGCCAAGCAGCCCTTTAACTCCTAAAATGTATCTCTCGATCCTGACCGTAAAGGAGATGTATTTCCACGATTTCAGAACACTGGATGCAGACGGCATCTAAGTTTCATCCAGTGTTCTGAAGCCGAAGTGGCAGCGAGGAGCTGGAGCTGGGTTCCTTCCCATGTTGTTTTCAAGCCCAGGTTTTGTGGTGTGTGAACGCTCTCTTGGAGCACCTTGGGAGCCTGTCCAGATCTGCTGCAGGCAATCTATCAGGGCTGAGTCAGGCCCGGAGTCTGAGGTCCGCTCTGAGTCACTGCGGCAGTGTCCGGGTATTGGTGGAGCCTCAGGGAAATGGATGGTTTAAATACTGTGAGAATCTTTATCAGCACAGGAAATGACAGCTCATTAAAATACTAACCGTTAAGCCTGTTTAGATCACTGTCTGGAAGAAAATTAACCATTGAAGGCTCAGATAACTTGCAGGAAGAAAGGTGCTCTATTCAGAGAGCCAACGCGGTATGCAAATCCGTCAGCTTTGGTGATTGTCCACTGCCGCATAAGTATTTCCATTGCAATCTAGTTTTCAAGCATTTATACAACTGTTAAAGAAGTTGATGCCATATTTGAGCAAAATTTCTGGTTTGTTTGAGGGGAAGGATGGTAGAAATAACCATATGCAGTGCCTCCTGCAGAGTGCCTCGCTGCTTTTTGAGATGGATTTCGTTGTGTTCCTACAGAGGAAGCCAAGTGCAAATCCAACATGGAGATGCTCGATGTGGAAGGAATGGGTGCTGGGTGTGTTGGGCTTGGGATGCTTTGTGTAATTGCTCAGCAGGCGAAGGCCTCTGTCCAGTCCTCTGGCCCAGCTCTCAGCAGCATGCCTGATTTAAGTCAGTGCCTCTTTTAAAGAAGGTTGGGAGTACTGGCAGGGACTGCTGTGTCCCAGCACACCCCTCCTTCGGCTCATTGCATTCACCAGTGCCCCGTCTTTGTGGCAGGAGATATCTCTGGCCTCAGGACATGCTGCTCCCCACAGCAGGACGAGATACCAATGTGTGTACCCCGTGCTGACCGAACACACAGTGAAATTTCCCTGTTTGCTGGGTTTTCTGTTGTCTTCATTTTGAGTTGTAGTGCTGGCATTTCCTAAAAGGATGTTTGTCCATCGTGGGATGAGCCCAGATAGCTGAGCAAAATGTGACACCGCCATGTGTCTCCAGACCCCAGCGGGGCCCAGACAAGGACAGTGCGCTCTGCCAGCCGGAGGGTCTGGGAACATCAGTCACCGCCTTCAGTTAAAGGGGTTTTCCAAATTAAGCTGTGGAGCTGAGAGATGATCCACCAAGTGGGGCTGTGACTCAGTGCCGCATCACCTTTCCAAGCAGGGCTTTGGGGTTTCAGCCTGGGAACCCGATGCTTTGTTTCCCACCGCTTCAATTATTCTGATTTCCCTTCCGATTATGGAGGGGCTGATTCCAATCGCTCCTGTGAGCTGCTGAATAGAGTAAGGATTTCAGAACTGAATGCTGCTGAAGTCCTTAGGTACATTTTTAATTTCCATCACAGTAAATGGAGTTTAAGAACTGCTTAATCAGCTGCTTAACTACTTGTTGTCCCTTCCAAATGAGAAATTTCACTAACGCTAAAAACAAAACTCTCCATATTAATGTTCTTAAGTGTGAGTCTGCAGTGGCAGTGTTGCTAATTCTAACACTTCTCTTCTAGAAAAGCATAGAGGTGCACACGAGTAGAGATTTATAGAAGATGGGAATTCTGTATCCTGAGCTGTGGACCAGTGGTTATTTGTGAAATGTTAACACGGGCATTAAAAATCGCAGCGTTCGGTACAGAACTGTACTGCAGCATTTAGCACAGCTCATAATGATCTGTATGTTCCCAAACTCTGGAGGTATGGGTCGTGAAATTAGCAACTCGAGAGTAACCCACACTCCTTAAGATCACCTCAGGGGAAAAATATGCCTTTCAGAAGTGCAAATATCGTGATTAAATGGCGTGAAAATATTCTTAATATTAGTAATACAGAGTTGACTGAAGTCCTGAAGAACGTTAAGCTAGCATAGGGAGAATGGTTTATCCTTTTGGTTTGGTGCTTATCCCATCTGCATTTGCAAAGCTCCCACCTGTAGTTCAAAAGGCTCTGTTGCAGAAATAAGTTCCCTGAAAACCTTTCCCACCCTCCACACCTACTGATGTGCCCTTGAGGTTCAAATATTGATGGTCGTTCTTTTACATTTAAAAGCAGATGAATACGTTGCAGACTGGGCTGTAATAAACAGAGCTTTGCTGTTACTGGAATGGAAGTTTTAGGACTAATTAACCACGAATTTCACAAACGGAGGATAGCAGCCGGTGAGGTCAGGTTGTTGCTCAGCAAACGATTTCTAGGGTGCGACTTTATCTTTGATTTGAAGTTGAAGCCCCCCAGCAGCTCACGTGCACCGTGTTTTTAGCCCTTAAGGAGTGACAGGAGTTGTAACCTTCTTTTTCTGTGTGGGTTTTTTTTTTTTTTTTTCGGCAGATAGAGACTGCAAAGTGTGGATCAGTTCTGCTGTGCATTTCGGTTCTTTTATTTTCTTGTCCTCTCCTATTCTGTATTGGAAAGACAAGAGGCTTGGTTCTCACAGGGAAATGCAAGGAATTCCTTGTAGGTGATTCTGCAGGCAGGGTTATCTCGCAGCATCTTCCTCCAGTCAGATGTGTCAGTGCCTGTGGTTGCTCGGCCTCTTGACCATTCGGTCGCTTTTGAAGACATATCTTAAGGTCTTTGCTAAGTGGTGCAGAATTCTAATGCAAATCTGTTCCTTTGGCATTTGTACCTGCATCTGCCTTCAGTCTAATACAGAAAACTCTGTCCTGAAGTCCCCTCCCTCCCTCTTTGATGGGAGTTGAGCTTCACTACCTTTGTGAGGGGCACCTCGCATTCCTTTGTATTTTAAATGAAAACCAGTGGTCTTTTCTAAGAAGGAATTTACTTTTTTCTTTTAAAGCAATTCCTACCCTTTGAATTTTAGAATACAAATGAGTAACTCGCAGGATTTTGTTGGAAGAGTGCAAATAACCAAAACAAACTCACTGAAATGGGAGTTCAAATCTTATTTCTAGAACTGGGGCTGCAGTGAAAATTGGTTTTCTAGTGCCATTCTGCCTCATTGTATTTGTTATTTTAAATCTATGCTCTTTTTTTGCTTTTTTTTTTTTTTGTATATTAAAGCTGATGTGAATGTGCAAAGAAACAGAGGTCCTTATGTTCAGGATTTTAAAGTTCTTCAAAATAACTCTGATCGAACTAATGTCATACACTTAACTGTTAGTAAGGCCCACAAAAGAGAAAATGCTGAGTACTTTTAGTGGGAAAAAAACCTGAAATAGTGGCAATGTACAGAATCCCTCCGAGCCATCCAGCTTGGTTTTATTAGTTAGTTCTGTTGTTTAATGCTATTCTGGCACTGAATTGGTTCAGCTTTCCAAAAAAAAAAAAAGAATGGAGAATTAGAATAACTTCTGTTAATCTTTCATCTCTCCCAGTTCTCATGCTTTTCCTTTCACATTCATGCGAAATTTTAGAAGTAAAGTATTACCTTTCAGGATCTTTCCTGGGCTTCCATTTGCAAAAGGAAAGAAACCCCGACACATAACTGCTCTTTGCAGCAGTGACTGGGACGGATCAGCGAGTCACTCCTAGAGCGTTTCACCGCAGACACAGTCAGATTCTGAAGGGTGGGTTCCGAAAACCTGGGAACTGTTTGTAGATGTTGACATGCTCTTGTGCAAAATGCGTCCTAGATGTGCTCTAGTCTCAATCCTTTTGTTTGTTGGCTGAAAATGTACTGTTCCGGGCACAACATTTACTCACCCGTTGGTGTCGGCGTATGGTGAATCATGAGGGACGCAATCTTTTTGTGATAAATATGTTTAAAAAACGATTTGCCCTCTTGGCAAGTAGAGGGAACAGAGTGGGGAGAGTGAGCTGTTTTGTTGCTTCACCCTGTGCATTTCCATAATTTGCAATTGTTAGAAAGCTCTTACTTAGGGATTGGGATTTAATGTGGAAAAGCAAATGTAATGTCAACACGGGAGGCTGGGGGAAATAATTGTAGGGGTCTGGGTCCCCCCATTGTGTAATTCAGAGAGGAGATGATGGATTTTAGCCCTGTCTACGTGTGACTCAGTGAAGCAAACGTTACTGACTTCTCCCCGGAGTGGTGGCGTAAAGACTCAGAACTGTAGCACTGAATCGTAGGTGACTTTACTAATGTAGAAGACCATATTGATTTCTTTAATAATTAAAAAAAAAAAAAAAAAAAGAAAAGAAGCTGATGTTTGGCAGCAATGGGAAATCTCCCAGCTTGGCTGTTGTTAGCAGTGGTGCTGTACACACGTGGCTGAGGTTGTGCTGGGCTGTACTACCACCAGTTGCTGCTGGTGGTCATTTCTTCTGTGTAACGCTTAAGCTTTTTTTTTTTTAAGCATTATGACAATTTCTTTAGCTCCTCAGTCCTCTTGCTTAACAGCATGGTGTTCAGATCTACAGGAAAATCATCAATGCTGGATATGGATAGGCTGTGGTGGTAGCAGGATGGAAGTTGGTGGTCGCTCTGTGCAGTGTTAACACCTTTGTGCATTGGGAGAGCGCTGGCAGCTCCGAAAACCTCTCGGCAATCTTTATAATGTGAGCATAGGAACAAGGTGTTCAGTAACGTGTTGCAGTTTTTGTGCAAGTCATCTGCCATAAAGCATGAAATGATTCAGAACAGGGTTCATAGTTCTCTCTTTGTTCCTTTGTTAATCACTGACCGGTGGGAGGAGCCTGCAGAATTTGCTAATGCATTCTTTCTGGATAAGGATGACGCACAGATTGTCCTAATAAGGACTTAGTTTGAGAAAGGGGCCGTCTCCTTTGAGGAGATAGGGGCAAGTCATAGGGCGAGCAGTTTCTTTTTTAACTGAAGGATGACACAAGCACAAGTCATTTCCTTATTAATCGGTTCAAACCAGTTCTTACAGGAACTGCTGGTGATAAATGTGGGACTTCTGAGAAGTCATTCATTTCATTCTCAGCACCGCATCAGCGCGCAGCCCTGGCTGCCCTCTCCCAGGCTTTAAGGAAACGCTCACTGCTGCTTTCTGTGTTACCAACAGTGTATTATCACTGATTTGCTCCGAAATATTTTTCTTTTTAAACACTTTGAGGCTCTGGGGAAACACGTCCCTTTCAGAAGTATCAGATTAAAGATAAAATACACTTTATTTTTGTGCTTATCTGTTTTCCCAAGTAGCAAAGCCCTTCTGAGCTGTAGCTCAGTTGGAACTTTGTTCTGTTTGGGTCAAGGTGGTAAGTTTTGTTTTTTTTTTTAATATATGTTTTTTTTTCTGTTTTTTGTTTTTTTTCCTCCTCTGTTTTGTCTTGTTCCCTGGGATAAACTTTGCATCAGTGCTATTCCAAGTATAGGTCCTTCTCTTCAGAAGCCATTTCAAGAATATTTGGAAGCTCAGAGGATAAAACTCCACCACAAACCCGACGGCGGCGTGCCGCAGGTAAGAGCCTCTCTGCCTCCCCCGTGAACTCTTCCTCTCTCTGCCTTCTCCCTGGGTCAGCTTTGCAGATTTAACTCTTTATTCTGCTTTGCAAAGGGTTTTGCAGTGGCCCAGGGAATAGGTAAAAATTAATTTTAAAAGCAACCTGGGAATTAACGATAATAAAAGAATTGTATGCAGCTGGGTGCAAACCTCCTAAATAATACAGGAAACAATAAAATAAGACCGATGGCTCATCTTGCCTCTCCGTTAGTGTGTCTATTTTGAAAGAGAAATAGAAGCAGAAAGAAGTTGCATTTACATGAGAAGTGATGGCAAACTGTGTCAGCACCAGTGCTTGGGGAGTCAGGGGGGGATCTGTTGCTTAATGGCCAATGAGAGAAACAGAACCCCCAGAGGTCAGTGTTCAAAAAAGAAAGAAAGATCTGGCGTTTGGTGTTGGGACAAAGGGGCAGAAGTACCCTTTCATACAAAGCACTAAAAAAACCCAAAAATTTTCAGTGGAGATGGAGCAAGTGTGTAACTTCAGCAGGAGCTCCAGTCACCCAAACCCATTCATCTACCTAACTGCTCATTAGTAGTTGGAGCTCTTATAAACGTTTCTCGGTCCATTTCTTAATAGAAAGGAGATTCAATTAGGGAGGATCAGTCCGGGATAAGTAAATGCTGAGATGCCTCTCATGCACACTGACGTGACTTGTGCGGTGCAGTGCTGCCCTCCTTTGACATAAAGCAGCAGTGAGGAGCAGCGAGGAAACGGAGTGGGACTGTGGAGGTCATCGCATTAACTTCGAGAAGAAGAATCAGATGCTAATTGGAAGTTGCACACTTTAGGAAAAGAACATTGTTAACCAGTATTGTTTTCCTTGCAATGAACAAGACAGAGATTGGCAGTCGGGGGCTGTTAATTCCAAACTCTCTGAAGTGGTAGCAGAGACCAACCAGCGCCGGGAATAATATACATCACTTGATCAGCACAGGAGTAGTGAGCAAGGGTTCGTCCTCTGCCTCGCGGTGTGGGTGGCAGCCCCCGGTGCCTTGTCTTTGCAGGGACCAAAGTCAGCTGTACAGACAGCTTGGTTCCTGTTTTCAGTTTGATAGATTAGCTCTAAAAAAATGTTCAGGTTTTTCCCCTTCACGTATAAAATGGAGAGAGCTGCCTTTGTGCTGTCCACTAATCTCCGTTTTCCTCCTTGTTCTGTTTTGTCTTTGTCTTCTTCAGGGAGAAAACTGGCTGTCGTGGATGTTTGAAAAATTGGTGATTGTCATGGTTTGTTATTTTATCTTATCTATAATCAACTCCATGGCCCAAAGCTATGCCAAACGGCTGCAACAGAAGATGTACTCGGAAGAGAAAACCAAATGAGCTTGGAAAAAAAACTGGGAATGGGCTTTAGCAGACACAAAAAGTGACGCATCTTTCCGTACCTTTAAAAATCAGCATTATTCAAAGTGGGGAAAAACTTTTTAACATCAACTTTCAACTAAAGCAGGTTTTTATTTTATTTTGAAAATAATTTGGCTATTAGAACAGACGTTTCACTGACAAACTTATAGGTGTTAAGGTAAGGTATGAATGCTTTACATGTCTGAGTTGTATTATACGGCATGGACAAGGTGATGTTAAATTGTGTTTAACACAGATGTTGTCCATCCAGATTACTTCCAAAACCGATGGTTTAGTATTTCCTGATTTCATTTCAGACTGACCTAAGGGGAACCTTTATTTTGAAGGGCGGCTCTTTTGCTTTTTTACCTTAACTTTCAAGACCATCAAGATGTATATAAATGAATACAAATTGGATAAAAACTGTTGCATGTCCCTCGTGGTAAGGTTATTCCATTTGAATTCTCCGGTGTCCCATTGCATTGCACGTGCTCTTGGTTGGAAAAGCCGCCCTTTAATCGTCACGATGTTAGCAGAGATGATTGATGTCAAAATGCTGAAGCTGACGTTTTTTTATTCTGTATATTTAGAATGAAGTTAAGATAAAACTTTATAAAGTCATCTTTGATCATTCCAGAATTTCTTGTGTCAGTCTTTTTAAGCTGTTTCTTTTCCTTTCCCCTTTTGTATGCTGAGTTTCTTCTTTATTAAGCCTTAATCCCACAGGTTGCATGCTTTGCTCATCCTTCCTGCACAAATGGTGCTGAAACCACCCTTTATTCTTTTTTCCCTTTTTCTTAAGAACTTCTTACTTAGCAGAACAAAGTAGAAGGCGTATCACTGGGTGAATTGTGGCTTACTGCTTAAAATAGGCGAGTTTAGCTATGATTGTCAGCATAAATTCTTGGTCAGTGTTTGGCACTGATCACCACACCATGGGCTGTGAAGAGAAGGGAAGGGGGAAATGTCAAGATTCCAGCTGAAAACAGAATTGGTGTCAAACCCAGCAATTGTGTGTGGAACAACAGAAAACCTTACACTTAGGCTTTAAAATTCAGACGTTTATAAAACGTTGCTTTGGATCAGTGTTCCGATTTTAATGTATGTGAATGCAATCCATATCAAAACCAATCTCTTCCCTCTTTAGAAAGTAGACAGCCATTCCACTGCTGTTGTGTATGTATTACTACTCCTGCAATTTTAGAACTATTGTTTTTGATTTTTAGCCTCAGGGAAATTAAGTATTAATTTGACTTTCAATTAGCATTATCAACTGGTGGCACACACACACAGGGGAAGCTCGATTTTGCTCTTGCTTGGGTTGTATTCATCCCTGTGTTAGGTTAGGGCGGATCTTGAGCAAGGTGTGAGGAATAGGATTTTGTTCAATCCTGCCTGAATGTCCTCCTGTGTCGCCAGCCGTCGTGACATCCCCATGGCTGTACCATCCTGTCGGATAGCTTATCAGACTGATGTTGACTGTTGGATCTCATGGCAACAACAGTCGGTAGGCTGTCTGACATTTTGGTATCTCTCATCTGACCGTTTGCTCATCCATCTCCAGCTGTTTTCATTGAACATCAGTGGCATATAAATGTTTTTCAGTTTTGATGGAAATGAGTACGCCAGCCACGCAGCGTGGCAAGCTGCATCCGAAGCATCTCTTAAAGCTCCATCGTGGTTGTGTGTCAGGTTTGTAATGTTTATCTTGTATGCTTCATGTGTAACTTCAAACATTATTGAGTGAATGGGGAGGCTTTAAATACAGACTTTTCTCAACAGAACTGCATGATATTTAAATATTTGAAGCCCTGAGTGCTGGGAGGTAGTTACAAGCAACAGGAGGAGAAGCAGCATGAGGCCATTAAAAGCAATAAGGCCGTTCATTTGCCTCTGCTGAGTTTTAGCAGGTGAACAGTTTTTCTTAATTCTTGGCCCTAGTGTCTTTTTCTCTTTTGGGCTTAAATAAGCACTTTGACAATTACGTAGCAAAGAACTTGTTCTAATGCAATACACATTCACAACATTAAAAAAAAAGCTTTTTTTTCATACTTTGCTTTTTTTCAGTCTACTAAAACCTTGGTTTTGCTCATTATAATAGCTCATGTTAGCAGCTTGTGGCTTGTTCATTTTTCTTCAGAGTGTTTGGATTAGTGAAACAGCTGTTTGCAACCTTCCTCGCTTCTGTGCCATTGTTTTTTTCCTCAAAATTACCGTTCGTTTGTAGGACGCTGCTGTTTACTTTGCAGTTCCAGTAGTGTCTTAAGGCCTTTCATAGGAGTCACTGAAGTTTATGCCATTTTGAGGGCCCTGTATGCTGTCAGACAGATGAGATTGTAATAATAATTAAAAAGGGAGGGAAGAAGCCCCTTGAGCCAATAAACGATAACTTTCTGAATGCTGTAGCATTGTAATTATGCCTCTTTGCCCACTGATTAGTAGTGAAAAGTCGCTGGGCAAACTGACAGCTTCCCCCCTTTTATTTCAATCTGTTTGCACATTGAAAATGTAAAGTGAGAACTACAAACATACAGTTCTGCATGTCACATTGTACGTATCCGCTCCGATGAGCTATGCCATTGTTTTGAATCTTTCTGAAAATATTTAACAGAGGAACTGGTCGTTCTCCTTCCTCCTACCTGTTCAGCCACGGGAGATAACAAGGTTTGGTAAAAGGTAATAATACAAGTTAAGGTTGTGCAAATGGAGAGTGCTGTGTTTACTTAAATAAACAAATAACAGATTCCCTGTGTTTGTTCCAGCTGGATTGTTTCCTTTTTTGTGTATTGAATTTGGTTACGCTGTGAAATTTGTTATCCCAAGTGTTCTACGGTGAGCGTGAGGATGGAAGGTGTATTTCCAGTCTATTTTGTGGCTACAGAGAAAGGCCCAGAGCCTTTCACATCTCATCTGAACGTGTTTTGCTCCCTTAGCAAACAGTTCCCTTTTGTTGGGAATACTTTCAGTTGCGCGCTGGAAGCAGTTGATCACAGAGCTCAGCGTGGGTTAGGCCCTAAGTGAGCTCTGTTTGCCAAGAGCAACAGCCTCAGTAGTATCACTGTGCTTTATCTGATGGATAAGTTGAAAAGGTCACACTGGTCTGTGCTAAAAGGAATCACCAGCCCCACGCTGCTCCATCACAGCCAACTGGAACCGCTCCGTCTGCAGTTCCCTACCTCTGTCCCAGTGTCCCACTGGTTCCCAGTAACGCAGCAAGCTGAACTCACCCTGCTGCTGCTCATGCTGACAGGCACCCTTCACTGATACTCGAGGGGCTCAGTGCTGTTCCTCACTGTTCCTCCCTGCTGTGTTTTGGGGTTTCATTATTTAATTTGTTAGGATCAGCCTTCTCCTCACTGCAGGCAGCACTAATTGCAAGCAAGAACACTGTGGATCATTACATGGTTATCAAGCACAAACATGAGTGGTGGTGAACAAAGTGTATTGCGGGTGTAAAAATAAGTGGTGGCTGGGGGAGGTGTTCCTGGAGGTAAAACTAATGGCAGTTGTCTTTGAAGCACGTGGTTAAAAAATACTTGGTCATCAGCAGTTGTAAGGTTGAATGTAGTCATGCACAAGGTAATGGAGATGGCTCATCTGGATTGTAAGTTCTGAAGGATTTTTTGTACGTTTGTGTTGTTTTTATTTCTTGGAGCAGCAGAAAGAGAAAAAACCTCCCAACAGTAAGTGCTTCCTCTACCAATGGGATTGTGGGACTGCAGCACTGAGTGGGGCATGGGGGGGGGGAATGGTCTGGGGGAGGGTTTGTTGCTGGAACTTCTTCAGGAAACAGAGCAAAGTGATTACTCTCTGTGTGGAACACCCCCAGTGCCTTCCGAATCAGATAGAGGGTAAATATTTGCCTGTGCTCTTTGCAAACTCATTTTTAAAGGGATTATGCAGAGACCTCCTGATCCTGCTGTGACTTTTGGAGTTCACGTGTGTCATTGAGGGCAGAGCTGCAGCCTCACGTTTCTTCCTCTGTTTGACTTGGTGGCTGCATGCACTCAGCATTCCCAAGAGGCAGCACAGCACTGTTTGGTTGCAGAGTGAGCAGTAGAGGTGTAACAACCCAAGCCAGTGAGAAGAGCTCAAATGCAGAAATGGTCATCAGTGTCCAGAAGACCATCTGCCCTTCCAGCTAAAAGCAGACAGGAAGGGCTCAGTGGTCTGTGGTGGGCTTTGGGCATGCACCGGGGATTCAGCACAATGGTGTTTTGGTCAAAAATGCCTCAGGCTCTGTGTTGAGTTCAGGCAATGGGCAGTCAGGCTCTGAAGTTGTTCTGCATATTCACTGCCAGTGAGGTTCGGTTGTTTAAAAACTACACGTGAACCTGTTAAACGGGCTGTGCTTTGTTTTAGTTTGCCTTTCACATCGCCCTTTAATCTGCTGGAGGGGTTTTTATTACTGTTCACTTATGGAATGACTCAGAGCATTGACTACGTGAGCATTAAATCAAAGGTTGCCTCTCTCTAACTCCCATTTAAGCTGTTCAGATACGGGTATGTAAGTGCGGCACCTCCCATGTTTCAGGGGAGTTGCTTCCCCCCTTAATTGCTCTGGTTTCCCAAGAAGGTGAAACGTGGTGCCCAGGCAGTTGGCAATAAGGAAACGAGCTGCTATTTCCTGGTGAAAAGCAAAAGATAGGGCTTGGCAGCTCCCTGTGTTGTTCCTTCTCTGATAACTGCTCCACTCCGCACCCGCGTTCTGATGGCCCCAGAAACTGCTGTTCAGTCCCTGTAAAAAGTACAGATCAGTCACTTCTGTGCTCCTCCTGCTTGAGAGATCCTGTGTGCTTAATACCAGTGGTTTAAAGCATCATCTACTTTTTTTTTTTTTTTTTTTTTTTTTTTTTATGTCAGTGTGACAGAGGAGGCCCCACAGGTCTGATTCTGCCTCCCCAAGAGAAGTGGTTTAAGCATTTTGTTTCCCTGTGGCATTGGTAGTGTGTGTCATTTCACTGCTCTTTGCTATCATGGAGGATCACACCTGTCTGAAAGGTATCTCAGATCCAGGAGATTGTGAACTCTCCATGTCTTTAAGTAGGAAATCTCCTGTGCTATCTTTTGGCAGTAGGGCTCTGCTGTGACTGAGAGATGGTCATTCTGAGTAAGTGAGTAATGAAGGTGTTGGTGTTGATGGCAGAATGATGCTCACTCCTGGTGAGGCGATTGCTGAGGGCTCTTTGCTCAGTTCCCACAGCCCCAACTGCCCATCGTGCTCAACGCTCTCTGTACAAGTCGAGGTTTGGCTCTTGAGTGGAGTTTTCTTCAGTTTGAGTGGGATCCCATGTGAATGTGTAACTTCAGGTTTACTTTGTCGATGAAAAATAAGCTACTTTGCCACAGTATGCATTCGATTCACATCTATTTTTTTTTAATATATATAATAATACTTCACAGTGAAAATACTGAGTGTGGAGACAGTCTTACAGAGGTAAATGATGTGAAAAGCTCAGTTAAGGTCTCAGGGAGGGACGTGATTTACAACGTCAAATAGCTGCATGCATACATCTGCGGACCTGGTGACTCGGTGGTGTGGGAATATGCACTGGAGCTGCTCCATGTGGGGTGAGGAGGAAATAAATGTCCCAGCGTGCTCTTTGTAAGTGGTAGAAACGCAGCCATCCCACAGCACTCTTGCATGGGAGTACGTAGTGAACCCAGTATTGTTCAGAGCCATCTGGAGAGTGGCAGCTCTGAACTGTTGCCCAGCTCTGACTGTTCTTACTGGGGCTGCCACAATGACTCTACTGCTGCCTTTGCCAACCGAGAAGTACGGAGTCAGTGTTTCATTGCACCTTCAGCGTGTGGGATGAGGCTGCTTTCCATTTGGCTCCTTGGGTGGTGTTCTGCTCACGTGCTCCAGTCACTGATCTGTTACGTGTAAGAGCTTGCTGGGCAAAGGCTCAAATTAAATCGTGTCATCTGACCACAGTTACACCATTCTCAGGCAACTGAAGTGTACTCTTGTGAGCCTTTGAATACGTAACCTCTGTACGTGTAACCAAATAGGTACAAAAATCATTTCTGCAGAATGCACACATCTAAGCGCACGTATACCATTTACGATGGCTTTTGTTTCTCATCATACATAATTAGTGAAGTGAGCTCACAGCTTCCTGAAGCTGAAACAAGAAATGCTGAGAGGAGCCTTGGCCAAGAGAAACTCCTTATTTTGTTCATTTTTCTATCTGATGGTACCTTACGGCCTCGCTAGTCTCTTACCCCAAACCATCTCCAGCCTTTTCCAGCTTGCTTTGTATTGTCAGCAATAACATTTGTTTGAAACACTGCCCGATGTGCAGCTGTTGGTGCTTCTGGGAAGGGGTTAAGCCTGTTCTGCTGATTCACAGAGGTGGGTGACTCATTACCCACCCGGACAGAGGGGAAGTGGCTGTCTGGAGGGAGAGGATTCATACAATGTGCACTCAGAAGGGGCCATTGTGAACATCCAGTTTGACTGAAAGAGCCGGAAAGGCTCTACAGTTAAAACTTGGGATTATCAGCTCTGCACCCAGGCAGGTTAAAGGCTGTTGGAGTGCCCAAGCTGTGCTGCTGGCTTGAGGAAGAAGCCTACGATGGAGTTTGCTGCATTGGTAAAGGTGTGGCTGAGGTGCCCTTGAAAGCACTAGAGGAATGGCAGCAGCTCTGCTCTTTTTGAAGCTTTTTGTAATACAGCAGATCCATGAATCACATTCCTGATGGCTGTTATTCAGTTTTTAAAGCGGTGTCCAGCAAATCTCAGACTTCCTTAAAGTATGCTTTGACATCCGAGAGTATTTCCTTTAGGATGTTTGGGTTGTCATTTCATAGCACTTATACTGAATTTATTAACAAATGCTAAAGGAAATGAATGATTCATTCAATACATTTTTCACCCTAACGTTTCCCAGTCATGTACCAGCTGCTAATTCGCACACGACTTCCTTTTTCCATGTTGGCAGAATTCTGGTCTTTGTGGAAACCACAGGTTTTTGCCCTTAATCTAGAACTGTTCCTGTTGCTAACTCCATGCCCGTAAGTCCCCTAAAAGTCCATTTTCATTGTTCATATCCTTTCTTTACTGGTAATGGAGTCCTACTTTACAAGCAAGTCCAAATAAGTTACATCGGTGCCAGTCACTGTCTTTAAAGTACTTGCAACACATTACACTTAGGTCCTGTTTTTCTGGTGACCAAATAAAGTTATCCTGTTCGCTCAGTATTTCTGCTACAGTTAGTCCTTGAATCAACTTCCAGGGGACCTGCACCTGTCTGTGACAACAAACAATAGTGAGATTCGATGCATTGTTCTTTGGTTCATGGATTTCCTGTGGATAGTTTGCCTAAAAGCAGTGGGGTCAGGGCCACCGGTGCTGCGGTCCCTTGGCTCACCATTGCCTTGGGATGCCTTTTGATCTACCTCGATGATTTCAGCTGCTAATGAAGTAACAGCCCTCAGCCAGGCTCAAGCTCTCGTTTACACAATTCATTTTCTCCATAAAATAATAGTAAAAAAATAATTCTCCATCTTCTAATATAATTTGAGATGATGTACATTTGATAATAGTTATTCGCTTCCTGCCACTTGACCCTCTGCTCTCCACATCCTGGGGAAAAAATAGAGGAATTCAGCCATAGATCAAAAAATGAAGGCTTAGTTTGGGAGAGGGTGTGAGAGTCTCAAAACTGAGGTCAGCCATGAAAAACGCTGACAGGAAGAGACCCAGAGAAGCCAAAAATAATTCCTGTCAACCTCCAGTGTAATGAAAGTGATCATAAGAGCTAATACAACAGTTACGGTTCTGTTTTTACCTCCAATTTTTGTAGCTTCGAGAAATCTGTGCTGTCAAAATTCAAAATTTGACTGGCATCTTGTTAAGTAGCAGTGAACTTGGCGGCATAGCTCTGCCATTAAATGTAAACAAGAACCCAAATATGCTCCTTTGTTAACTGAAAGTGACATACGCCATAAAGACTAGATGCAGCTGTAAGGGGTGGATGAATGGGTCTGTGTCTTTCATGGCTGCCATAAGTGCTGCTGTGTTTCCTTCATGTTCTGAATTGTAAATACACAGACTTAATTCAATGTTATTTGTGCAAGTTACTTATGTAGCACTACAATAAACTGTAGCTCTCTTCCTTGTTGCTGAGAAGACCTACCTGTTGTAGCTTTTTAAAAGCTTTTGTGTAACTCTTTTGTAACAGTGTAACAGTGAGGAGGAATGTCCAACCCTGGGACTCGGTCACTGTTTTCAGAATGAAGTTAGCTGTTTTCATTTCTGACAGCGGAAGAAATCCTTAGTCTGACAGCAGTATCTGAAGGAAACACTAGGAAAAATGATTTCTACCTTTGCTAAGCAAAGGTGCTTTTTGAAGGAGGGAAGGAGGAGAACCTCACTGTTCAGCTTGCTTTCCTGACCCTTTGCTCTTTGCAAACTTGAATTGCCTGAGCTGGTTTTCTTGATGTTCTGTGCAATTTCTTGTTTCTTGTGTGATAATACCTACTAGCTTAATGGTTCAACTGACAAAAACATAACACCAGAAAATCCCTTTTGATCATAACAGTCCCCTAGCTCTGAGCTGACAGGAAGTAATTTAGTGAAAAAATATTAAATAATCACAAATAACAGTCTATAAAAATTAGATGTGGTTTTAAACAAAGTATGTCTGGATAGTTGAACCATGATTATTGTGTCTTTCTTTTGAGAAGGAATTCCTAAAACAGGAATTAAAGCAGCTGAGTGAAAAGAGAAGGCAAACTGGGCTGAACTGTTGGATTGTGCACTTGTGGTCTGTAAGAAGAATATTGTCAAAATGTGTTGTCATAAATGTCAAGTGTCTATTAATATGAAAAGTCACTGGGTGCATTTACCCCACGTGCTTTCTTTGCCTTCCCTCCTGCATCCTCCCCACCCACCCCTGCAAATGACTTGTTCCCCTTTATACTTCTGGTTTAGCTATTGAACTGAAGCACTGATGTAGCTGTTCATTTACACAGGTAATTTTTCTGTATGAATGAGCACTAGTCTCAACTCCAAGGCTATGGGCTGACAGTTGCTCTACTACAAACAGACTCCTGAAACTTTTTTTCCCGAAGGCATTAGAGATTAACATTGCTTATCTATAAAATCCCATGAAATGTATGAGAATCCACTGTGGCTTGTGTTGAAACTACAGCCGTGCCAGTGGTCAGCCCTTGCTGCTTCTGTATTTGTTTGTGAACTTACCCCAGTACTTTCTCCAGAGTCAGTTGTACAGTTACTTGGATCCTGTCAGCTTTGTTTGCCTTTCCAGATCTCATGATCCAGAGCTACTTTGAGAACAGCTGTTCCTGGATGGATTTCAGTGCTTCTGTTCCCGACCTGAACAAAAACAAAGAGGTAAATGAAACCAAGAAAGGAAGTATAGATAAGAGTAATATACAGTGTCTGCTGTCCTCTAACTGGAGCTCAGCACAATTACAAGGGCATTTCTGCATCTACCGCTGTGTTAATTCATTGAAGATTTAAAATCTAAATTAGAATTTCTAACAGGGCAAGACTTCTATGCAGACCATGTTGCAAAAGGCCTTAACATATTTACTGTTCTACGTGCTTGCTCATCTTTTAGTTAAAAGCTCAGAGGCCTGGTGTGAAATAGCTCCAAGGCTTGAAGTGAAACTGTGATATTTGTCCACTTCTTAAAGGAAAAGTCCTCGAGACTGATCTGATTTTTTTTTTTTCTGTGTGGTTTTTGGTTGTTTTGGCTCCTGTACCTGGCTAGTGTGTTTGCAGGCTGCAGCTTCACAGTGGCACCACCTTGTGGTCGTGGTAACACTGGTCGGGAAAATAAAAGGCATGCTTCTTAAATTTTGAAATTACACAATACGTTACAGTGTCATCCATTTGTAACCTACCAGCAATTCTCCTCCCAAATCTTTTTAAGTACTGAAAAATAGATTTTAAAAAGAACACCTGCTTGCTCTTCCAACACAGGAATAAGAGCAGGAGTTGCAGTTTTCTCTGTTAAATGAATGGAAAAGCAGGCAATTTGTTGTAATCTCTAATATAACTCGAGGATACCAAGAAAATGAAGACTCCCATTCATAGGTGCTTTGTTGTTTTTTTGTTTTTCTTCCCAGCTGGTTCAGAACTTCCAGTGTTTTGTCAAGGCTATGACCCTTACAGTAGAATTTCAGCCTTACTTTGCTTTAAAGCACCATGTGGCAGACCATTGTCTCTTGAATGATACCCAAATGGAGCTTGGATTAATAATTCTGATATTGTGTATTTTTATCCATATTAAAGCATTCCAGGGCAAAGTGTTAGCATGAAAAGTTGGAACTGGAGGAGCTGGAATGCCTAGAGAGAAGTCCTTCGGTATATAAATTCTTTATTAAAAATACGCAAGTTCTGAAAATGACATTTGAAGATTAAGCTACAAAAGATATCAGCTGTATGGGAAAATAGCTACTACATCTATTAAATATGAATAATACCTGCCCATACAAACACACTCCATTCTCATGCAGTTTGATTCTAGCACAAGATTAACAAAGAGTTGTAGTCCAGTAATTTATATACTTGATAGCTGATGAAAGGTCTTCCAGTGCTGGGTTCTTTCAGGAGGAGACCATTTCAAAAATCAGAGGTTGGTGTAACTGGAAATAACTTGTTCCAGAGCTGTGAAACTGTCCAAGAAATCTTCCTCTTCGATTCCAAACTTAGTGTACTGGTGAACATAGGCTCTGTGTGTTGAAGTCACAGTTGAAAAATGGACAAGACATTAGAGATCTATGAAGAATGTGACACATTAAATTAGACTGTATAGTTGCTGTAACAAATTCAAATGGATTTTGGTTTTCACCCTATAACCACGCTGGTTAGGTTTTATCTTGCTCTCTTGAATTCATTTAGTAATTCATACTTCCTGATAAGTCTTATTTCTAATAGCATTTATTACTTTGTATATTGCTTAATGAGACAAAATTGCATCTAACAAAATTCAGCTAACTGGGAAGTGGAAGGAGCTATGATGATTAAATGAGAAGAGTAATGTATAGAGTTGAGATGCAAAGCCTAAACCTGTGTGTGCAGGATAGCTTGCTTCTTATCAGTGCTGTTTTTTTTGCAGCAGGTGGTAAAAATAAGAACGCTGCTGGTAGATGCAGTTTTTCTCCTCTGACTTTTAATCACCGAATTCCTGTTTACCAGGTGTCTGCTGTGACACCTGGTAATCTTGGGTTCATAGTGACCAAGTAAGGAGGCAATTATTTTCTAGATCTTTTTATTCTAATGTGGAACTGGGAGCCCGAGTAAACACAGAAATCCCCTAAATGTTTTTGAACTGAGCCAGGAACTTGTTTCCTAGAATGTGAAGCACGTCTGTATATAATTTAGAAACTGTATGATCAGTAAAAGAGTTTCTGTGCATTATTTTTAGAATGGGCAGTCTGGAATGCACTAAGTTTAGGGAGGTAGAGAACTGAGAAAATGGTCAAATTGACGGCCCTGCAATATGTGGTATTGCTAATCCACAGAAAATAAGCACTGTTCTGTGCAAGGTAAGCACCCTGCCAGCATGTTTCAAGTATAAAAATGTTTCTGCTAAAGTGTGGGAATGGTATTCATGCTCATTCACCACTACTTTGCTGAAAAAGAGACACTTCTCTGCAATGATTTTGCTACCACTGAACATAATGTCAGCTATGAAGGAAATGAACAGAATTATTTTCACTTACTTGGAAGCAAACATATTCCAAGCTTTTCCTACAACATTGTCAAGAGGTTTCAGCAGGAACTGGCTATTGCTAACCAGAGAAGCAGACTTTTCATACTTATTAAATGCTCTTGGGGTTTTCCATGCATTGAAAGCATCCTGAGGATTTAGCCATGATGTATATAATGAGGGATCTTGGAAACTTCCTGTAGCAGAAATAAGATAAATGTAAATACTTTGATAAATGTAAAGCTACAAGGTCTTGCATCTTGATCTCATTAGTCCCATGTGACCTAATCAGTGCTCCGTGGATCAGTTCAGCCCTTGAAAAAAGTCTGCAGACTGGTCAGCCTGCTTCAAATGTACTGAATGTTTGAAACAGTTACACTACCTAGGAGTGTACTCTATTGTCAGTACTTCATAAGCGAGCTATGCTTGTCACTCCAGAAGCAGCAAAATATATTTTCAGATAATACTGCTAAGAATTCTGCCATATATGGAGACTTCAGTCTCTTCCTCCTTCCCTAAAGTACTTCAGTTAATATAGAAGTCTTAGCTGTAAATGCAGCAGTCCTAACCAATTACACACAGCCTTGTACATTAAAATCTTTCTAGAGGAAATACTGACTTTGCTAGTCAAATATGTGACCTTGTTTTATTTTCACTTTCATGCAAAGAAAACAGTGAGATGTGAAATGAATTACTAAGATGTTGTGCCCTTCCTTCTCACCTAAGTCTACACTGTGCGTGTCTTTTCCTCGCAGGATGACCAGGTTGGCAATGGAAGTATTGAAATGCTTGTTTCTGGAATGACTGGAGGGGATGGAGGAGCCTGGACACGGCGGCCGCACTTGCCAATCAATACCTATGAGATTTTAGCAAACATGATACAAAACAAAGTTAATGTTTCATGAAATATGGATTCAGACTAACTCTGTGTCCCAAGCTGAGATCATACTAGGGTTTGTAGTTTCTGCATGTTGGCTAAGCAGCAATTACACAATTCTCAGAGGAAAACTGAGCTTGGCCAGCAGTGTTATCCTGGTAGTCACTAATCTTACCAGAGAAATGGATACTTTTTTCTATAGTTAGCAATCTACCAGCCCATTCTTTGCATAATTGGAAGCTTTGTTGAATTCTCAATGTAAATGATATGGGAAAGCTAAGCATATCATTTTTGTTAGTAGGTGTAACAAGAAAAAGCATAGCAAAACAAATGATTCAAAGAATGTTCCAAATGAATCATGTAAATGAAGTGCATGACCAAAAACTGTTGTTTTGCATATTTTCAATAGTTATAATTAACTGGGATGTCTGGGAGTAAAAACATGAGCAAGGCAGGAGTGGCAGCTGAGTGAATAGGGCAGAAGCAGCTGGCTATGTGGAGGCAAATTCCTGCTGTGTGAGGACAGCAGCTTGCTTCTGAACGGGGCGGCTAAAGTCAGTGAGCGCCACAAAACAGTAAGCTTTATTTCAACTGTAAAGATGCATGCTTAAAGAGTGATGGATGAGTGAGTGCTTTTTACCTTCCTCCATTTTAGCGTTAGCAATGAGCATTTGCCTCAGATGTTTGATGAGTCCAGGCCAACTGAACGTGCTGTATGCAAGGGAGTTTTCAGGCATCTGAGGTATGTTACGGAGACCCAACATCTTGAATTCAGGATGTGGAACTAACGTCTCCATTAAGTCCCCTGAAAAAAGAAGAAATAACAGCTGCTCATGTTTGACAAAAATATCGCATAGGCTAGTTAAAAAGGGAGAAGAGTGTGCGTGAGGAATTTTACAAAGATCTAGTAACTGAAGGTGAGAAACAAACCTGAATATGTAAGGTTTAAATTTAACAAATATACAGATGCATCTGACAAAATGCAAAGATTTACTACCTACCACTGAGTTTTATACAGGCAAGTTAACAGCTCTTATTATTCTTGCTTTATTATCTGGCTCAGAATCTTAAAGACTTTCTATGCTGCTGAAGAGATGGAAAGGAAAATGAGAGCTTAATTTTACAAGCAAATTCCTGGCAAGCCAGTTGCTTGTTGCTACCAAGTTGCATGCTAGTGTGCCTTCTGAGCTAAACACAAAACTAGCATTTTGTTTGTACAAGCTTCTAACCTAACATTAAATGTAAAAACTCAGCCTAAAATTACTGCCCGGCACAAATCTCCTCTGAAAGGTAAATACAAGGGTGGTAGCCATTTGAAGAAAGAGGAACACGGGTCTTTTGGTAAAGAATGAAACCAGAAGCTGGGTATCTGTATCTGTATCTCCGCTACAAAATTGGGGTTGAATTACTAACTTAGTCTTTCGCTTCACTATCTGTTTTTACTGTCGTAAGCCTTGGGTTATACCCAAATACTTGAGAAAAAGAGACTGAAGAACATAAATGCCCAACATGAAATGATTACTGAAAGATGTGTAAGAATTCCTTAATATCTATACTGCGGTTAGATACCTAAAGGGTTTCTGCTGTAGTGTAAGCCAGCTTCTGCTGTGCGAGCGGGCTGGAAAACACTCCCCAGTTGATGTGCAATGACTTGATTTACATCCCTGAAGGAGATCTGTTTAATATGCATCAGCTGAGCACAAATCTTGTGGATGACATCATTTTCATGAACAAGAAGAGCATCTGATGACTGATACAGATGTGACAGAGTCAAAACAGAGTTGTAGTTTTGAACAATGACCTGGAAAAAGAAAAAAAAAAAAATGAACACAAATGAGAGTCAAACAAGTTGATCTCTTTCTATCTAGGTAACATATTCTTCTGGCTACTGTCATTTCCTCAGTTATGGTTAAGGAAGTGATTCATTTTCTTTGCCAAAGTGCAGAATAAGGTCAGGAACTGGCACAGCTTTTTCATGGAAAGAGAGCAAGACCTATGAAAATCATGTTACTCATCTCAGTTCAGAATGAAACCTGTCTGGGAACTGACTGTCATGCTGAGATACTGTCATAACAGGAGATTTCTAGTTAGCTAGTAGAGCTTCTCATGAAACTGCATTATACCATAGCACTTTGCTATTTTGCTTAAAATCTACTTTTATAAGTAGATTTTAAATGTTTTCTTACTAGCTTGAGATATTTGTGATCTTTAGATAAATTTGATAATTTTGATTTTTTTAAATGAAACTACATGTACCAAATATTAGGCAAAAAAATTGCTTTGTGTCATGTTGAACGTTAAAAGAATAAAATGTTCCTCTTTTCTATTTTATTTCAGTTGCAGATATGTTGTTTTACTCATGAAAAGCAAAGAGTCTATTTAAGTTTCCATTCCTCTGCGATCACAATTATAATCTTGCAGAACATCTCAGGGAAAAATGACACTCACCTCACCAGTGCCGTAGGGCCAGATAATGTGGTTTAGTATAAATGAGGTTGGAAAAGCATCTCTTAAACACTGAGTCACAAATGCTCCTAGGCCAGAACCCGTACCACCAGCCATGCTCATTATGGTGAAAAATCCACTGAGTCGGTCACATTTCTCTACTTCTTTTTGTACTAGATTCATGATTACTTCTTTGTTTCTAGGCCCATGAACAGAATAACTGTAGAATAAAGAGAAAAATATGGCAGGTGATATAAAGGCAGTAAGGTCAGCCTATTCATAAAGGATACTTTTCTTTGTATTACCGATATAAGCTGGCATTATGTCACTCATTCTACTTGTAGTAAATAATCCTCAGCTGTGGCATTTATTTTTCAAAAGAGCTGTTTATAAATTGTGCTTATTATTAACCCACTGTTAAACATATCCACTCTATTCTAAGCTATTACATTTTCCCTGTAAATACCAATTTCATGTTGCAAAAAGCAGTGTAGAAGTGTTGCTGCTCTACCTACTGCTTCTCTACCTTAAGTCATTAAACAATGTGTACCTCAGCTGCAACAGTATCACTCCTAGAGAGCACAGACAGCTCATTAGTCCCTGCAGTTCTGCTACTGAAGCTTGAAATGATCATTCATACCCATTTGCCCAGTTGTTCCCGGACCCTTGCTTCTGACAGAAGTGCGACTGATCATCGTATTTCCAGTGGCCAGACCGGGCAGCTATTGACAAAGTTTGGCTGATGACTTTAGGTTCCATGTCAACAAGCACAGCCCGGGCAACAGGTACTGTATGGGGAAGAGAAACGAAACTAAGTGCTGATATCACAACTTGTTTATGTGAGATAGACAGACTTGCATCATGGCCCAACTTGTATTCCCTCCACCCACATAAAACCAGCTAGAGCAGAAAACAGGATGCAGCAATGCCCTGGATTTCTGGAGAACCACTGATAGTTCTAAAGACAGATCCGAATGACAGGAGTGTGGCTCTTTTGGGAAATAAATCTCTCAATTTGTTTGATAACACCGGACTCAAGTAGTCCAGGCCCTACTCGGTGGTATTGTCTACCTACAGTGGAAAATGCAGATGTTTGGAATGGAAGATAGTTTATCCAAACAAGTTCAGTTCCCAGCTGTGTTACTGGCAGACGTGCTTCATGGCCTCAGGCACTCTACCAGCTGTGATTTTACTTTTGTAGTTGTAAGCAATGTCAGGAAAGCAGAAGACTGGGACAGTTCTTCCATACTGAAGGTAAAACTTGGATGATGAGAGTAGCAGGCTGGAAACCAGACCCTCTGTGGGATGCAAAATGCTTAAATGCTGTACCTCCAGACTCTGCCTCGCTGAAAAACCGTTCTGTACAAGCATCATGGTAGGCTTCGTTCTCCTTCTTGGAACACAATCCATGTGTGCCACGGACATCACCACAAACAGTGTTAAACACCTCATGGCCAATTTGGTTACCACACTGGCCAAGCTGGACTGTGACTATTGACATTCTAATTCACCTCGTGTTTAGCCCTAAAAAAAAAACATATGCCTTTGGGGGGGGAAAAGGATGTTACGAAGGTTGGGACAAACAGAATTCTGATCATTTTTGTAATTTCTGACAACCTCTAGTGAGGAGGGAAAGGCACCAGTACAGCCAGCGGCTATTTCTGGTGAAATACCGACTGTCAGCACTTCAACTTGAACGCCAAAGAATGCAGATGGCAGCTTAGACGCAATTCTCTGCGTGTGGCACCGACCTCCCCGTGCCGACCGCGCCCGCCCCCGGGGCGCTGACAGGGCCCGCGCCGCCGATCTCCCGCCCGCTCCCCGCGGC